>NC_134510.1:41305445-41317945 GCF_027942865.1 Odontesthes bonariensis
TGATGCTCCTAACATCTGGATCAGTGTTTCAGTTTGATGCTCCTAACATCTGGAACAGTGTTTCAGTTTGATGCTCCTAACATCTGGAACAGTGTTTCAGTTTGATGCTCCTAACATCTGGATCAGAGTTTCAGTTTGATGCTCCTAACATCTGGAACAGTGTTTCAGTTTGATGCTCCTAACATCTGGATCAGTGTTTCAGTTTGATGCTCCTAACATCTGGATCAGTGTTTCATTTTGATGCTCCTAACATCTGGATCAGTGTTTCAGTTTGATGCTCCTAACATCTGGAACAGTGTTTCAGTTTGATGCTCCTAACATCTGGAACAGTGTTTCAGTTTGATGCTCCTAACATCTGGATCAGTGTTTCAGTTTGATGCTCCTAACATCTGGATCAGTGTTTCATTTTGATGCTCCTAACATCTGGATCAGTGTTTCAGTTTGATGCTCCTAACATCTGGATCAGAGTTTCAGTTTGATGCTCCTAACATCTGGATCAGTGTTTCAGTTTGATGCTCCTAACATCTGGATCAGTGTTTCAGTTTGATGCTCCTAACATCTGGAACAGTGTTTCAGTTTGATGCTCCTAACATCTGGATCAGTGTTTCAGTTTGATGCTCCTAACATCTGGAACAGCGTTTCAGTTTGATGCTCCTAACATCTGGATCAGTGTTTCAGTTTGATGCTCCTAACATCTGGATCAGTGTTTCAGTTTGATGCTCCTAACATCTGGATCAGAGTTTCAGTTTGATGCTCCTAACATCTGGATCAGTGTTTCAGTTTGATGCTCCTAACATCTGGATCAGTGTTTCAGTTTGATGCTCCTAACATCTGGAACAGTGTTTCAGTTTGATGCTCCTAACATCTGGAACAGTGTTTCAGTTTGATGCTCCTAACATCTGGATCAGTGTTTCAGTTTGATGCTCCTAACATCTGGATCAGTGTTTCAGTTTGATGCTCCTAACATCTGGATCAGTGTTTCAGTTTGATGCTCCTAACATCTGGAACAGTGTTTCAGTTTGATGCTCCTAACATCTGGATCAGTGTTTCAGTTTGATGCTCCTAACATCTGGAACAGTGTTTCAGTTTGATGCTCCTAACATCTGGAACAGTGTTTCAGTTTGATGCTCCTAACATCTGGAACAGTGTTTCAGTTTGATGCTCCTAACATCTGGATCAGTGTTTCAGTTTGATGCTCCTAACATCTGGAACAGTGTTTCAGTTTGATGCTCCTAACATCTGGAACAGTGTTTCAGTTTGATGCTCCTAACATCTGGATCAGAGTTTCAGTTTGATGCTCCTAACATCTGGAACAGTGTTTCAGTTTGATGCTCCTAACATCTGGATCAGTGTTTCAGTTTGATGCTCCTAACATCTGGATCAGTGTTTCATTTTGATGCTCCTAACATCTGGATCAGTGTTTCAGTTTGATGCTCCTAACATCTGGATCAGTGTTTCAGTTTGATGCTCCTAACATCTGGAACAGTGTTTCAGTTTGATGCTCCTAACATCTGGAACAGTGTTTCAGTTTGATGCTCCTAACATCTGGATCAGTGTTTCAGTTTGATGCTCCTAACATCTGGATCAGTGTTTCATTTTGATGCTCCTAACATCTGGATCAGTGTTTCAGTTTGATGCTCCTAACATCTGGATCAGTGTTTCAGTTTGATGCTCCTAACATCTGGATCAGTGTTTCAGTTTGATGCTCCTAACATCTGGAACAGTGTTTCAGTTTGATGCTCCTAACATCTGGATCAGTGTTTCAGTTTGATGCTCCTAACATCTGGAACAGCGTTTCAGTTTGATGCTCCTAACATCTGGATCAGAGATTCAGTTTGATGCTCCTAACATCTGGAACAGTGTTTCAGTTTGATGCTCCTAACATCTGGATCAGTGTTTCAGTTTGATGCTCCTAACATCTGGATCAGTGTTTCAGTTTGATGCTCCTAACATCTGGATCAGAGTTTCAGTTTGATGCTCCTAACATCTGGATCAGAGTTTCAGTTTGATGCTCCTAACATCTGGAACAGTGTTTCAGTGTGATGCTCCTAACATCTGGAACAGTGTTTCAGTTTGATGCTCCTAACATCTGGAACAGTGTTTCAGTTTGATGCTCCTAACATCTGGATCAGTGTTTCAGTTTGATGCTCCTAACATCTGGATCAGTGTTTCAGTTTGATGCTCCTAACATCTGGATCAGTGTTTCAGTTTGATGCTCCTAACATCTGGATCAGTGTTTCAGTTTGATGCTCCTAACATCTGGAACAGTGTTTCAGTGTGATGCTCCTAACATCTGGAACAGTGTTTCAGTTTGATGCTCCTAACATCTGGAACAGTGTTTCAGTTTGATGCTCCTAACATCTGGATCAGTGTTTCAGTTTGATGCTCCTAACATCTGGATCAGTGTTTCAGTTTGATGCTCCTAACATCTGGAACAGCGTTTCAGTTTGATGCTCCTAACATCTGGATCAGAGATTCAGTTTGATGCTCCTAACATCTGGAACAGTGTTTCAGTTTGATGCTCCTAACATCTGGATCAGTGTTTCAGTTTGATGCTCCTAACATCTGGATCAGTGTTTCAGTTTGATGCTCCTAACATCTGGATCAGAGTTTCAGTTTGATGCTCCTAACATCTGGATCAGAGTTTCAGTTTGATGCTCCTAACATCTGGAACAGTGTTTCAGTGTGATGCTCCTAACATCTGGAACAGTGTTTCAGTTTGATGCTCCTAACATCTGGAACAGTGTTTCAGTTTGATGCTCCTAACATCTGGATCAGTGTTTCAGTTTGATGCTCCTAACATCTGGATCAGTGTTTCAGTTTGATGCTCCTAACATCTGGATCAGTGTTTCAGTTTGATGCTCCTAACATCTGGAACAGTGTTTCAGTGTGATGCTCCTAACATCTGGAACAGTGTTTCAGTTTGATGCTCCTAACATCTGGAACAGTGTTTCAGTTTGATGCTCCTAACATCTGGATCAGTGTTTCAGTTTGATGCTCCTAACATCTGGATCAGTGTTTCAGTTTGATGCTCCTAACATCTGGAACAGTGTTTCAGTTTGATGCTCCTAACATCTGGATCAGTGTTTCAGTTTGATGCTCCTAACATCTGGAACAGTGTTTCAGTTTGATGCTCCTAACATCTGGATCAGCCTTCCAGCATGTTTAAATCCAGGCTGGAAACAGTTCTGTTCAGCTGTGCATATGACACCTGAAAGTATTTATCTGCACTCTGCACTTTTTAATTAATTAATGATTATTTTGGAGAAAAAAATTAATCTGAATTATTATTATTATGATTATTATTTTTGATTTATGTTTTTATTTTTTAATGTTTTTATTGCCTTCTTGTGATTTTGTGTAGCTGTGAAGCACTTTGAATTGGGCTCTATAAATAAAATTGCCTTGTGGCTCTGAGCGGGCATCCAGCTCCCTCCATTGTCCCTCCTTTCCTGCCTCCTCACCCTCCCTCCCTCCTTCCTTCCTTACTTCCTGCCCCCCTCCTCCCCCCGGCTCCCCGCCCCGTCGCTCCGCAGGCAGGCAGCCAGTCTCCGGCTCTCAGAGCGCTTCATCGGACCCACCGGCGGCGGCGGCTCCGACACTTTTTGACCCTTTTCCCGCTCTTCAACACGTTCGCGGTGCACACTGTGGACAGAGCGCGCGCTCCCGGGAAGGTAAACGTGCTTTTAACAGTGCGCGTGACGGAACTTTGACAGGTGAACGCGTCAGCTGTTTGTTTGTGCTGGGGAGAAGTCCTCCGGACAGCAGGAGGGTTCCTGGGGCCGCGGAGCACCGGAGCACCGGAGCACCGGAGCACCGGAGCACCGGAGCACCGGAGCACCGGAGCACCGGAGCACCGGAGCACCGGAGCACCGGAGCACCGGATCACCTTCCAGGCAGCATGCGGAGGAGCACCCGCTGAGGTACCCGCGCAGCATCTGATCACACGTATCGATCAGCATTGATCGGTTTGTGTCTGATGCTGTTATGTTGGAGACTTTAAGATGTTCCACATCTGTTCTTTCAAGAGTTTCAACTTGTTTCAGCCTCCTCAAAACGTCTCCTAATTACTTTAATTCTACAAAAAAATGTAATTACAGTCCTGAGCAGGCTAATTTCTTTATGTTTTATATAAAAACAGGAAACAGATGATTCACTGAAACATGTTCCAACATGAACATAAACCCACTCTGAAACAAATGCTGTTTATTTACAACAATATCCGACTGTATTTTACCATAACTGTAAAAAAACCGATGAATATTCATCCCTCACATGTAAACTAACAGTTAAATCAGTCATTTAACAAATACCAGCAGATAACTGTGATTTAACAGCATAAAACAGAATTTGTAATGAATTTATGTCCAAATCCAAAAAACGTTATTATACTGTTTGATAAATAACAGGAGTTGCACTGTAAAATAACAGTAAAATACTGGCGTCCCTGCTGCCAGTATTTTACTGTTATTGTCAGATACAGTCGGACACTGTTGTAAATCCACAGCAGTCTGTTACAGAGCAGCAGGAGGCGTCTTCCTGTGATCTTATTGCGCTTTTCCACCAGCTCGCTTCGGCTCGGCGTGGCGCGCTATTGCGTGTTTCCACTAGCAAGCAGTACCTGCAACCGGGTTTTTTGGTATGACCTCAGCCTGGTTCCAGGCGGGATGAAGCGTTACTAAAACGTGACGTCAGCCGACTGCCTTCCACTGATTGGGCGATGAGTGTCGTCACTAGAAGCGTCATAACCGCACGACGACCGACTAGAATGTAATACAAGGCTGTGTTCGAAACCGCATACTACATACTACAAACTACATACTACATACTGCATACTGCATACTACATACTGCATACTACATACTACATACTACATACTACATACTACATACTACATACTGCATACTGCATACTGCATACTGCATACTGCATACTGCATACTACATACTGCATACTGCATACTACATACTACATACTGCATACTGCATACTGCATACTACATACTGCATACTACATACTGCATACTGCATACTAAATACTGCATACTGCATACTGCATACTGCATACTACATACTACATACTGCATACTGCATACTACATACTGCATACTACATACTGCATACTAAATACTGCATACTGCATACTACATACTACATACTGCATACTGCATACTGCATACTACATACTGCATACTGCATACTAAATACTGCATACTGCATACTGCATACTGCATACTACATACTACAAACTACATACTACATACTGCATACTGCATACTACATACTACAAACTACATACTACATACTGCATACTGCATACTGCATACTACATACTGCATACTGCATACTACATACTACATACTGCATACTGCATACTACATACTGCATACTACATACTACATACTGCATACTGCATACTGCATACTACATACTACATACTGCATACTACATACTGCATACTGCATACTACATACTACAAACTACATACTACATACTGCATACTGCATACTACATACTGCATACTGCATACTGCATACTACATACTACATACTGCATACTACATACTACATACTGCATACTGCATACTGCATACTGCATACTACATACTGCATACTACATACTGCATACTGCATACTACATACTGCATACTGCATACTACATACTGCATACTGCATACTACATACTTCATACTACATACTGCATACTACATACTACATACTGCATACTACATACTACATACTGCATGCTGCATACTGCATACTACATACTGCATACTACATACTACATACTGCATACTACATACTACATACTGCATACTGCATACTACATACTACATACTGATCGATCAGACAGTATGCAGAGCATTTACCCACAATGCATTGCGCTCCTGCCCGAGCCGAAATCAGCCGGCCTGAAGCTGATTTCTCTTAAGCTCTAAACTCTGTAAACTTTAGCAACATTTGAAACATTTTCAGGTGAGAAAGTAGTCGTTTAGATCCCCAACGTGTTGAAAACCTGACAAAATACCGGCTATTTACAATTTTGTTCCCACGAATTCGGCGCTACTAAAGCTAGCCGCAGTGAGTAACGCACTTCCTGTTATTTTCACAAAATAAAATACCCGTTGCCTTTTATCATAGGGAAAGCCATTACCATACAATTGGTGCTTTTGTTTTGAAAACAGGAAGTGAACCTACCCTCGTTGTAGCTAGCTTGAAACTGCCGTTTTGACAGGAAATGACGATCGGCGACGTCACGTTACGTTGCATCTTGGGTAGTTTGAGTATGAGTAGTAACCTCATGATGCATACCCAACATTTCAGAGAATCTAGTATGCATCCGGGAACTTAAAAAAGTTAAAGTTAGTATGAGTAGTAGGAGAAGTAAGCGGTTTCGAACACAACCCAAGACTCAAGACAAGACTCCACATTTTACTGCTTCAGCTTGTACTGCTACGAGATGGCTTCGCAGAGGAAATCCACTCCTTGGTCGGTAGAGGAGGTCCGGATTTGTACGCTGCTCGGCGCTGTGTAAATGACGTCACGGAGGTTTCGCGCAGCCGTGTTACAACGTCCCCGCCCACGTCGAGGAGGCATGAAGTGATACTCGGTTGTAATGGGAACACAACCAAACCGAGCCGTGCCGAGCCGAGCTAGCGGAAATGCGCCATAAATGCCTCTCTCGTGTTTTCAGGGTTTAATAATTGGACGACCTGCCGGGCAGAGATGGCCTGTTGGAGGGAGGGCGGCGCTCTCCTGCTGGTTCTGCTGGTTCTGCTGGTTCTGGTCGACCTGCAGGCGGCGGCCGGGCGAGACGCCGCGCACCGCAGCCTGAGACGCCACGCCCGCGGACGCCAGGAGCGCCGGGCGCAGCAGAACATCACGCTGGCGGTCATCCTGCCGCAGACCAACACAGATTACCCGTGGGCGTGGCCTCGCGTCGGGCCCGCCCTGGAGCGGGCCATCAGGACCATCAACGCCGACCCCACGCTGCTCCCAGACCACCACCTGACCTACGCCTTCAAGAACAGCGAGAACCAGGACGGGATCTGCTCCGAGTCGGTGGCGCCGCTGATGGCGGTGGACCTGAAGCTGGCCTACGACCCGTGGGCCTTCGTGGGGCCCGGCTGCTCCTACACCTCCTCCCCCGTGGGCTTCTTCACCACCCACTGGAAGGTGCCCATGATCACGGCGGGCGCTCCGGCCGTGGCGTTCTACGACGGCGTATACCCGTCCATCACCAACACCGGCCCCACCCACAGGAAGCTGGGCAGGTTCGCCCTGCGGCTCTGCGAGCGCTTCGGGTGGCGGGAACACGTGACGCTCATGTTCAGCGACAACAAGGCGGACGACCGGCCGTGCTACTTCGCCACCGAGGGTCTGTACACGGAGCTGAAGAGGATCAACATCACCACCATGGACAGCGTGTTCGAGGAGAACAAGCTGCCCATCAACTACTCGCAGATCCTGTCCGACATCCAGAGCAGCGGCCGAGGTGAGTCACCGGCCTCTGTTTCCTGTCTGCACCACCTGTTTGGGTGGAGCACCACCCGTTTGGGTGCAGCACCACCCGTTTGGGTGCAGCACCACCTGTTTGGGTGGAGCACCACCTGTTTGGGTGGAGCACCACCCGTTTGGGTGCAGCACCACCTGTTTGGGTGCAGCAATTCAATTCAATTAATTTTTATTTATATAGCGCCAAATACAACAAATGTCATCTCAAGGCACTTAGATAGTAAGTCCAATTCAAGCCAATTGGAATTCAATTAATTAATAATAATCATAATTCATAATATAATCCAATTCGTTCATATAGAGCCAATTCAAAAACAATTTCCTAGCTAAGAAAACCAACAGATTGCACTGAAAACTTTTTGTTTTTCGGTCCAATCTCCCGGCCTGAGCGTGCCTGAGGCGACTGTGGAGAGAAACGACTCCCTTTGAACAGGAAGAAACCTCTGGCAGAACCAGACTCAGGAAGGGTGGCCATCCGCCTCCACCAGCTGGGGTTTGAGAAGACAGAAAGGGGGGGGGAGGGTGCAGCGGCGGCGGCACTGTAACACCATTCAAAGGATATCTGTTGGAACAGGGAAACACGAGTTAATGACCACAATAATATCACATATACATAAAGAGAGTAAAGTGAGGAAAGGTGTGACAGATGAGGCCCCCCAGCAGTCTGGGCCTATAGCAGCTTAACTATGGGATGTTTCAGGATCACCTGAGCCATCCCTATTCAAGGTAAACACAAGAAACTTGTGCTAACGAAAAAATAAATAAATAAAGGACCAGACTCAGTGAGTAATTCCCTATACTCCCTATATAGATCTGCTCCTCACACCACAACAACCATCTTTTTACAGCCACAAGCTACCTCAGCCTCTCACCAACTGCACACCAGTCACAGCGGGGTGGGGATGCAAACCCTGGTTCGGGTAGGGGGAGAAATAAAAGAGGTAAGATAAGCGGGAATGGGATTCAAACCCTGGTTCGGGTAGGGGGTAATGAAAGTATAGAGGGTGCCAGAGGTGGAGGCAGAACAAGATACACTATCAGATTCAACAGACCTAACTATAAGCTTTATAAAAAAGGAAAGTTTTAAGCCTGGTCTTAAAAGTGGAAAGGGTGTCTGCTTCCCGGACATTTACTGGCAGCTTATTCCACAAGAGAGGGGCCTGATAACTGAAGGCTCTGCCTCCCATTCTACTTTTAGAAACTCTGGGAACCTCAAGTAAACCTGCAGTTTGGGAACGAAGTGCTCTGTTAGGAAGCACTTATATTACGAAGATGAAAGAAGGCAGTCCTAGAAACCTGTTTTATATGCGAGTCAAATGATAAGTTCTGGTCAAAAATAACTTCAAGGTTCCTCACTGTAGAACTAGAAGCCAAGGAAATACCATCTAGAGTAACTATATAGCTAGACAATTTCTCCCTGAAGCGCTCAGGTCCAAAGATAACGACTTCAGTTTTGTCTGAATTTAGCAGCAGACAGTTCTGAGTCATCCAGGTCTTTATGTCTTTAAGACATGCTTGTAGTCTGACCAACCTATTGGGTTCATCTGGTTTTATAGATAAGTACAGCTGAGTATCATCAGCATAGCAATGGAAATTTATGCCATGCTGTCTAATAATGTTACCTAATGGAAGCATGTATAAAGTGAAAAGAATCGGTCCAAGCACAGAACCCTGAGGAACTCCATGACTTACTCTGGTGTGTGAGGAAGATTCTTCATTTACAAGAACAAACTGAAATCTATCAGATAAATATGATTTAAACCAGCCTAATGCAGTTCCTTTAATCCCAATAACATGTTCAAGTCTGTGTAATAAGATACTGTGATCGACCGTATCAAATGCAGCACTGAGATCCAACAGGACAAGCACAGACACAAGTCCGCTATCAGAGGCTAAGAGGAGATCATTGGGAACTTTCAGCAGTGCTGTTTCTGTGCTATGATGCACTCTGAATCCTGACTGAAACTCTTCAAACAGATTATTTCTGTGTAAGTGATCACAAAGCTGAGCTGCAACTATTTTTTCAAGAACTTTAGACATAAAAGGGAGATTGGATATAGGTCTATAATGAGCCAACACTTCTGAATCAAGAGTAGGTTTTTTAAGTAAAGGTTTAATTACAGCAACCTTAAAAGTCTGAGGTACATATCCTGTCAACAAAGACAGATTGATCAAATCCAATATGGAAGTGTCAATTAATGGGAAAACCTCCTTGAACAGTCTGGTTGGGATTGGGTCTAAAACACAAGTTGATGGTTTAGAAGAGACTATTGCTGTTGTTAGCTCAGAGAGATCAACTGGGCAGAAGCCGTCTAAATACAAATCAGGTTCTAAAGATACTTCTAAAGCTGCTGTACTTGATGATACATCACTGATAATAGTGGGAAGGACTCCATCAATCTTCTCTCTGATAGAAACAATTTTATTAATAAAGAAGCTCATGAAATCATCACTGCTGAGAGTTAAAGGAATAACTGGCTCAGCAGAGCTCGGACTCTTAGTCAGACTGGCTACAGTGCTGAAGAGAAACCTGGGATTATTCTTATTCTCTTCTATCAATGATGAATAATAAGCAGTTCTAGCTTTACGAAGGGCTTTCTTATACATTGTTAAACTATCTTTCCAGACTAACTGAGACTCTTCTAAATTAGAGGAACGCCACTGTCTCTCCAGCTTTCTTGCAGTCTGCTTTAAAGCACGCAGCTGTGAATTATACCAAGGAGCCAGCCTCTTCTGACTGATTACCTTCCTTTTCAGAGGGGCAGCATTGTCCAGTGCTGTACGCATTGAAACTATAGTGCTGTCAACAAGAGAGTCAAGTGCTGCTGGAGTAAAGTTTATGTAGTCGTCCTCTGTCATATCTGCACATGGCAGTGAAGAAAAGGATGATGGAATTAATTCTTTAAATCTGGTTACAGCATCCTCTGATAGACACCTTCTATATGTAAATTTCTTCTCAGAAACTGTATAGTCAAGTAATGTAAACTCAAAGGTTATCAGAAAATGGTCAGATAAGACAGGGTTATGAGGGAACACTGTTAACTGTTCACTCTCAATGCCATAAGTCAGAACAAGATCAAGGGTGTGATTAAGGTAGTGAGTCGCTCTGTGAACACTCTGAGAAAATCCAATAGAGTCTAATATAGAATTAAAGTTCATATTCAGGCAGTCATTTTCAACATCTACATGAATATTAAAGTCACCCACTACAATGACTTTATCTGTACTCAGCACTAACTGGGATAAAAACTCTGAGAATTCAGACAGAAACTCAGAATAAGGGCCAGGTGGACGATACACAACAACAAACACAAGAGGTTTCTGGGATTTCCACTTTGCGTGGGAAAAACTGAGAATCAGAGATTCAAAAGAGCTCAAACTAATCTTGGGTCTGGGACTGATGAGTAACCCTGATCTGAAGATAGCTGCCACTCCTCCTCCTCTGCCTGTGGTTCCAGGAACGTGAACATTTAAACAGTCACAGGGAGTTGCTTCATTAATGCTAACATGATGCTAACATGATGCTAACATGATGCTAACATGATCCTCCTGCTGCAGCCAGGTTTCTGTAAGACAAAATATATCAATGTGATGATCACAAATCAACTCATTCACTAACAGAGACTTGGAAAGGAGAGATCTGATATTCAGCAAACCACATTTAATAAGCACCACCTGTTTAGGTGCAGCACCACCTGTTTGGGTGGAGCACCACCTGTTTGGGTGCAGCACCTGTTTGGGTGGAGCACCACCTGTTTGGGTGCACCACCTGTTTGGGTGCAGCACCATCTGTTTAGGTGGAGCAGCACCTGTTTGGGTGGAGCACCATCTGTTTAGGTGGAGCAGCACCTGTTTGGGTGCAGCACCACCTGTTTGGGTGCAGCACCTGTTTAGGTGGAGCACCACCTGTTTGGGTGCAGCACCACCTGTTTGGGTGAAGCACCACCTGTTTAGGTGGAGCACCACCTGTTTGGGTGCAGCACCTGTTTGGGTGCAGCACCACCTGTTTGGGTGGAGCACCACCTGTTTGGGTGCAGCACCACCTGTTTGGGTGGAGCACCACCTGTTTGGGTGAAGCACCACCTGTTTGGGTGGAGCACCATCTCTTTAGGTGGAGCACCACCTGTTTGGGTGGAGCACCATCTCTTTAGGTGGAGCACCACCTGTTTGGGTGCAGCACCTGTTTGGGTGCAGCACCTGTTTGGGTGCAGCACCACCTGTTTGGGTGCAGCACCACCTGTTTGGGTGGAGCATAATCTGTTTCAGGTGGCGCCCGCTGTTTGTGGGGATTTTAACCACGAGGCGGCGCTCAGACGCGACTCCGTGGAGGTTTCCTTTGAGCTGTGACATCACAGAAGGTGACCTTCCTCACCTCAGTGAGTAGAAGGTGGAGGAAGTATTGGTGACGTAGCTTCTGTCCCTGCTGAGAGCTCCATCATTCCTCCGTCTGACTGTTTTCAGCTGATTTTACTGCTGCAGGAGGAACTTTTGTTCCTCTGGCTTTTGTTTCGGTATTTTGTGTTTCAGGTTGTTTAGACTGATGCGACCCCACTGAGTGAGAACACAGCTCAGGTTTTTATCTGAATAAAAGTGACACACGGCTCAAAGTGCTGCTGAGAGTTCTTATCAATGATGGAGGCGATACGAGGAGGACAAAGGGTGAGCTGAGCTCCACGGTTATTATCCCGTAAACACTTCCTGTTAGGAACCAGGTGTAGCGTTATTGGGCATTTATACATGCATCAAATAAAAGGATTTATAAGACGTTCTCACTGTCTCAATAAACCTTAAACCGCGAATTTAGGGCACCACCTCGCTGATGTTTTAACTTGCTTTAAGTTACAGTCAGGGAGGACGACTGTTAAAATCTTACGATCCTGGTGTTAAATTAATAATCAATTAATATTCAGTCTCATATCTCGCTACTTTCGTGAAGTTCTCGTTTGGTTGGACAGACATTACATAAAGAAAGCATACGACACAATCT
>NC_134510.1:41322945-41387945 GCF_027942865.1 Odontesthes bonariensis
GTATACAAGTAAATAAGTCAATAAATATGTCTTGAAAACCTTGTACAACATGTCAAAGGATAACACAAAAAAGCTGTTGGCGGCCTGTTGGCGGCCTGTTGGCAGCCTGTTGGCGGCCTTTTGGTGGCCTGTTGGCAGCATGTTGGCGGCCCGTTGGCGGCCTTTTGGTGGCCTGTTGGCAGCATGTTGGCAGCCTGTTGGCAGCCTGTTGGCCGCATATTGGCAGCCTGTTGGCAGCCTGTTGGCAGCCTGTTGGCAGCCTGTTGGCAGCCTGTTGGCAGCATGTTGGCAGCCTGTTGGCAGCATGTTGGCAGCATGTTGGCGGCCTGTTGGCAGCATGTTGGCAGCATGTTGGCAGCCTGTTGGCCGCATATTGGCAGCCTGTTGGCAGCATGTTGGCAGCCTGTTGGCAGCCTGTTGGCATCCTGTTGGCAGCATGTTGGCAGCATGTTGGCAGCCTGTTGGCAGCCTGTTGGCCGCCCGTTGACGGCATGTTGGCAGTCTGTTGGCAGCATGTTGGCAGCCAGTTGGCCGCCCGTTGGCAGCATGTTGGCAGCCTGTTGGCGGCATGTTGGCAGCCTGTTGGCAGCATGTTGGCAGCATGTTGGCAGCCTGTTGGCGGCCTGTTGGCAGCATGTTGGCAGCCTGTTGGCAGCATGTTGGCAGCATGTTGGCAGCATGTTGGCAGCATGTTGGCAGCCTGTTGGCCGCATATTGGCAGCCTGTTGGCAGCATGTTGGCAGCCTGTTGGCAGCCTGTTGGCAGCATGTTGGCCGCATATTGGCAGCCTGTTGGCAGCATGTTGGCAGCCTGTTGGCAGCCTGTTGGCAGCATGTTGGCAGCCTGTTGGCAGCCTGTTGGCAGCATGTTGGCAGCCTGTTGGCAGCCTGTTGGCAGCATGTTGGCAGCATGTTGGCAGCCTGTTGGCAGCCTGTTGGCAGCCTGTTGGCAGCATGTTGGCAGCCTGTTGGCAGCCTGTTGGCAGCATGTTGGCAGCATGTTGGCAGCCTGTTGGCAGCATGTTGGCAGCCTGTTGGCAGCCTGTTGGCAGCCTGTTGGCAGCATGTTGGCAGCCTGTTGGCAGCCAGTTGGCCGCCCGTTGGCAGCATGTTGGCAGCCTGTTGGCGGCATGTTGGCAGCCTGTTGGCAGCATGTTGGCGGCCTGTTGGCGGCATGTCGGCGGCCTGTTGGCAGCATGTTGGCAGCATGTTGGCAGCATGTTGGCAGCATGTTGGCGGCCTGTTGGCGGCATGTTGGCGGCATGTTGGCAGCCTGTTGGTGGCCTGTTGGCGGCATGTTGGCGGCCTGTTGGCAGCCTGTTGGCAGCATGTTGGCGGCCCGTTAGCATCATGTTGGCGGCCCGTTAGCATCATGTTGGCAGCATGTTGGCAGCATGTTGGCGGCCCGTTAGCAGCATGTTGGCGGCCCGTTAGCAGCATGTTGGCAGCATGTTGGCGGCCCGTTAGCAGCATGTTGGCGGCCCGTTAGCAGCATGTTGGCAGCATGTTGGCGGCCCGTTAGCAGCATGTTGGCGGCCCGTTAGCATCATGTTGGCAGCATGTTGGCAGCATGTTGGCGGCCCGTTAGCATCATGTTGGCAGCATGTTGGCGGCCCGTTAGCATCATGTTGGCGGCATGTTGGCGGCATGTTGGCGGCCTGTTGGCAGCCTGTTGGCAGCATGTTGGCAGCATGTTGGCAGCCTGTTGGCAGCATGTTGGCGTTCTGTTGGCAGCATGTTGGCGGCCTGTTGGCAACCTGTTTGCGGCCTGTTGGCAGCATGTTGGCAGCATGTTGGCAGCATGTTGGCAGCATGTTGGCAGCCTGTTGGCGGCCTGTTGGCGGCGTGTTGGCAGCCTGTTGGCAGCATGTTGGCAGCATGTTGGCGGCCTGTTGGCAGCCTGTTGGCGGCCCGTTGGCAGCCTGTTGGCATTATGTTGGCGGCCTGTTGGCAGCCTGTTGGCAATATGTTGGCGGCCTGTTGGCAGCCTGTTGGCAGCCTGTTGGCAGCCTGTTGGCAATATGTTGGCGGCCTTTTGGCAGCCTGTTGGCGGCCTGTTGGCGGCCTGTTGGCAGCATGTTGGCAGCTTGTTGGCAGCCTGTTGGCAGCCCGTTGGCAGCATGTTGGCAGCATGTTGGCGGCCCGTTGGCAGCCTGTTGGCAGCATGTTGGCGGCCCGTTGGCAGCCTGTTGGCAGCATGTTGGTGGCCTGTTGGCAGCCTGTTGGCAGCCTGTTTTCGGCCTGTTGGCAGCCTGTTGGCAGCCTGTTGGCAGCATGTTGGCGGCCTGTTGGCGGCCTGTTGGCAGCCTGTTTTCGGCCTGTTGGCAGCCTGTTGGCAGCATGTTGGTGGCCTGTTGGCAGCCTGTTGGCAGCCTGTTGGTGGCCTGTTGGCAGCCTGTTGGCAGCCTGTTGGCAGCCTGTTGGTGGCCTGTTGGCAGCCTGTTGGCAGCCTGTTGGTGGCCTGTTGGCAGCCTGTTGGCAGCCTGTTTTCGGCCTGTTGGCAGCCTGTTGGCAGCATGTTGGTGGCCTGTTGGCAGCCTGTTGGCAGCCTGTTGGCAGCCTGTTGGTGGCCTGTTGGCAGCCTGTTGGCAGCCTGTTGGCAGCCTGTTGGCAGCCTGTTTTCGGCCTGTTAGCAGCCTGTTGGCAGCCTGTTTTCGGCCTGTTGGCAGCCTGTTGGCAGCCTGTTGGCAGCATGTTGGCAGCCTGTTTTCGGCCTGTTGGCAGCCTGTTGGCAGCCTGTTGGCAGCCTGTTGGCAGCCTGTTGGCAGCATGTTGGCAGCCTGTTGGCGGCCTGTTGGCAGCCTGTTGGCAGCCTGTTTTCGGCCTGTTGGCGGCCTGTTGGCGGCCTGTTGGCGGCCTGTTGGCAGCATGTTGGCGGCCTGTCGGCAGCTTGTTGGCAGCCTGTTGGCGGCCTGTTGGCAGCATGTTGGCGGCCCGTTGGCAGCCTGTTTGTGGCCTGTTGGCAGCCCGTTGGCAGCCTGTTGGCAGCCCGTTGGCAGCCTGTTTGCGGCCTGTTGGCAGCCTGTTGGCAGCCCGTTGGCAGCCTGTTGGCGGCCTGTTTGCAGCCCGTTGGCAGCCTGTTGGCAGCCCGTTGGCAGCCTGTTGGCGGCCTGTATGCGGCCTGTTGGCCGCCCGTTGGCAGCCTGTTGGCAGCCTGTTGGCAGCCTGTTGGCAGCCCGTTGGCAGCCTGTTGCTAGCCTGTTGGCAGCCCGTTGGCAGCCTGTTGGCGGCCTATTGGCAGCCTGTTGGCAGCGCATTGGCAGCCTGTTGCTAGCCTGTTGGCAGCCCGTTGGCAGCCTGTTGGCGGCCTATAGGCAGCCTGTTGGTAGCCCGTTGGCAGCCTGTTGGCGGCCTATAGGCAGCCTGTTGGCAGCCCGTTGGCAGCCTGTTGGCGGCCTATAGGCAGCCTGTTGGTAGCCCGTTGGCAGCCTGTTGGCGGCCTATAGGCAGCCTGTTGGCAGCCCGTTGGCAGCCTGTTGCTAGCCTGTTGGCAGCCCGTTGGCAGCCTGTTGGCGGCCTATTGGCAGCCTGTTGGCAGCCTGTTGGCAGCCTGTTGCTAGCCTGTTGGCAGCCCGTTGGCAGCCTGTTGGCGGCCTATAGGCAGCCTGTTGGTAGCCCGTTGGCAGCCTTTTGGCGGCCTATAGGCAGCCTGTTGGCAGCCCGTTGGCGGCCTGTTGGCGGCCTATAGGCAGCCTGTTGGTAGCCCGTTGGCAGCCTGTTGGCGGCCTATAGGCAGCCTGTTGGCGGCCTATAGGCAGCCTGTTGGTAGCCCGTTGGCAGCCTGTTGGCGGCCTATAGGCAGCCTGTTGGCAGCCCGTTGGCAGCCTGTTGGCGGCCTATAGGCAGCCTGTTGGCAGCCCGTTGGCAGCCTGTTGGCGGCCTATTGGCAGCCTGTTGGCAGCCCGTTGGCAGCCTGTTGCTAGCCTGTTGGCAGCCCGTTGGCAGCCTGTTTGCGGCCTATAGGCAGCC
This sequence comes from Odontesthes bonariensis, assembly GCF_027942865.1. Lineage (NCBI taxonomy): Eukaryota > Metazoa > Chordata > Actinopteri > Atheriniformes > Atherinopsidae > Odontesthes > Odontesthes bonariensis. The sequence goes on from NC_134510.1 coordinate 41,326,914, forward strand.
TTTTGGCAGCCCGTTGGCAGCCTGTTGGCGGCCTGTATGCGGCCTGTTGGCAGCCTGCTGCGTCCCTCTGTCAGAAGGAGCTCATAAATCCCGCAGCTTCCTCTTTCTGAGGTGCTCCACCGTCACTAACCCTCCGCCTGCTTCCCACAGAGACGTAAAACCTCCTGACGGGGCGTTCATTAACCCGGGTTCCTTATAAGGAAGCTGCAGGCCGTTATCAGATCTGCAGGCATTTCCTGCCCGACACACTTTACCTCCTTAATCAGCCGAGCAGGAGACCAGCTCTCTGTCATCTGTAAACCTTTCTCTGAGGAACTTTGTCTGTTTTATTATTAACTGTCTTCAGCAGACTTCAATGGGAAAATTGATTGAAAAGCACTTAACGAGCCAGAAACTGCCTTGTTTTGGAGGCCTCATAACTCAGCCATACGACATCACAGACCTCATTCAAAGGTTATATGTGACAGGAGACTCTCAACTTCATCTGAACCAAATGGTTTGTTGATGGGGCCGGCAGTACATTGGCACCCGTCAAAATTTCTTCAGAAATTTTCTGGTTCTCATGATTACCTCACTAACAGCCCTAAATATTCCTGTTGCCTCCTTTTAAAACTGTAAAACTGACCGATATCAACAAGGTAAGTTAAAACGACGAGAGAAAACATGAAATATGTTCAATTCAATTCAATTCATTTTTATTTATACAGCGCCAAATACAACAAATGTCATCTCAAGGCACTTAGATAGTAAGTCCAATTCAAGCCAATTGGAATTCAATTAATTAATAATAATCATAATTCATAATATAATCCAATTTGTTCATATAGAGCCAATTCAAAAACAATTTCCTAGCTAAGAAAACCAACAGATTGCACTGAAAACTTTTTGTTTTTCGGTCCAATCTCCCGGCCTGAGCGTGCCTGAGGCGACTGTGGAGAGAAACGACTCCCTTTTAACAGGAAGAAACCTCTGGCAGAACCAGAACCAGGAAGGGTGGCCATCCGCCTCCACCAGCTGGGGTTTGAGAAGACAGAAAGGGGGGGGGGGGGCGCAGCGACGGCGGCACTGTAACACCATTCAAAGGATATCTGTTGGAACAGGGAAACACGAGTTAATGACCACAATAATATCACATATACATAAAGAGAGTAAAGTGAGGAAAGGTGTGACAGATGAGGCCCCCCAGCAGTCTGGGCCTATAGCAGCTTAACTATGGGATGTTTCAGGATCACATGAGCCATCCCTATTCAAGGTAAACACAAGAAACTTGTGCTAACGAAAAAATAAATAATAAAATAAATAAAGGACCAGACTCAGTGAGTAATTCCCTATACTCCCTATATAGATCTGCTCCTCACACCACAACAACCATCTTTTTACAGCCACAAGCTACCTCAGCCTCTCACCAACTGCACACCAGTCACAGCGGGGTGGGGATGCAAACCCTGGTTCGGGTAGGGGGAGAAATAAAAGAGGTAAGAGAAGCGGGAATGGGATTCAAACCCTGGTTCGGGTAGGGGGTAATGAAAGTATAGAGGGTGCCAGAGGTGGAGGCAGAACAAGACACACTAGCAGACACACTATCAGATTCAACAGACCTAACTATAAGCTTTATAAAAAAGGAAAGTTTTAAGCCTGGTCTTAAAAGTGGAAAGGGTGTCTGCTTCCCGGACATTTACTGGCAGCTGGTTCCACAGAGAGGGGCCTGATAACTGAAGGCTCTGCCTCCCAAACTGGCAGCTGGTTCCACAGAGAGGGGCCTGATAACCGAAGGCTCTGCCTCCCAAACTGGCAGCTGGTTCCACAGAGAGGGGCCTGATAACTGAAGGCTCTGCCTCCCATTCTACTTTTAGAAACTCTGGGAACCTCAAGTAAACCTGCAGTTTGGGAACGAAGTGCTCTGTTAGGAAAATATCTTACAATGAGATCTTTAAGATATGATGGAGCTCGGTCACTAAGAGTTTTATGAGTTGAAATGATCCGTAAAGAATTAAATGGGTTTTATAAGCAGATGCTGGGGAGCCTGGATGGAGAACAGGTGTTTTAGGAGCCTGGATGATCAGATAGCGGTCTCTGGAGGTTTGACCTGCTCTGAGCTGAATAACGGAGGATGAGTCGACCCGACCTGCTTCTGGTTGGACCGAGCAGGACTGCAGCGCCCCGATCCTCATCAGTTCATTTCCTGTTTCCCCCCCGCTGCTGATCTGAGGCTCCATGTTGCTGTGTTGTTCTTTTCTTTGCTCATTCCTGTGCTCAGCGGCCTGTCGGCTCATCATCTCAGAGCCAGGATTGTTGTTTGTTCAGATCCTCGGGGACCCGAGTCGGTCATCCTGAGGTCTTCATTAAGCTTGTAATAAAGCAGCAGAGTGAGAGCCGCCTTCATAAAGCTGAGAGTCACAGTTCACTGTCACCTTTAATTAAAGGAAAACCTTCTGTGTTCAGGCACAAAGACTTTAAACACTGACAGAGCAGCCTTCAGAACCCAGTTAAAGTTCTGTTCTGCTTCCTCTTGACCTCCTGAACACGGTTCCATCATACAGATGTGGAACATTCAGTCCGTGTGACACATCTGGAGAAGCTAAGATAAAAAGGATTGTTGATCCGTATCTCTGTCAGACTGTCATGATGGTCCCAGAGCTTTAAAACGAGCTGAGACAGTTCAGGAGCCTCAGCCAGCACAGCTGTACAGATGTGGCTGAGAGCTGTACAGATGTGGCAGAGCTGTACAGATGTGGCAGAGAGCTGTACAGATGTGACTGTGAGCTGTACAGATGTGGCTGATAGCTGTACAGATGTGGCTGAGCTGTACAGATGTGGCTGTAGGCTGTACAGATGTGTCAGAGCTGTACAGATGTGGCAGAGCTGTACAGATGTGGCAGAGAGCTGTACAGATGTGACTGTGAGCTGTACAGATGTGGCTGATAGCTATACAGATGTGGCTGAGCTGTACAGATGTGGCTGTGAGCTGTACAGATGTGGCTGTGAGCTGTACAGATGTGTCAGAGCTGTACAGATGTGGCTGTGAGCTGTACAGATGTGTCAGAGCTGTACAGATATGGCTGAGCTGTACAGATGTGGCTGATAGCTGTACAGATGTGGCTGAGCTGTACAGATGTGGCTGAGAGCTGTACAGATGTGGCTGAGCTGTACAGATGTGGCTGAGAGCTGTACAGATGTGGCTGAGGTGTACAGATGTGGCTGTAAGCTGTACAGATGTGGCTGAGGTGTACAGATGTGGCTGTAGATTGTACAGATGTGTCAGAGCTGTACAGATGTGGCTGTGAGCTGTACAGATGTGGCTGAGCTGTACAGATGTGGCTGTAAGCTGTACAGATGTGTCTGAGATCTGTACAGATGTGGCTGAGCTGTACAGATGTGGCTGTAAGCTGTACAGATGTGTCTGATAGCTGTACAGATGTGGCTGAGCTGTACAGATGTGGCTGTAAGCTGTACAGATGTGTCTGAGATCTGTACAGATGTGGCTGAGCTGTACAGATGTGGCTGTAAGCTGTACAGATGTGTCTGATAGCTGTACAGATGTGACTGAGCTGTACAGATGTGGCTGTAAGCTGTACAGATGTGTCTGATAGCTGTACAGATGTGACTGAGCTGTACAGATGTGGCTGTAAGCTGTACAGATGTGTCTGATAGCTGTACAGATGTGGCTGAGCTGTACAGATGTGGCTGTAAGCTGTACAGATGTGTCTGAGATCTGTACAGATGTGGCTGAGATCTGTACAGATGTGGCTGAGCTGTACAGATGTGGCTGTAAGCTGTACAGATGTGTTTGAGAGCTGTACAGATGTGGCTGAGCTGTACAGATGTGGCTGTAAGCTGTACAGATGTGTTTGAGAGCTGTACAGATGTGTCTGAGAGTTGTACAGATGTGGCTGTAAGCTGTACAGATGTGTTTGAGAGCTGTACAGATGTGGCTGAGAGCTGTACAGATGTGGTAGAGCTGTACAGATGTGGCTGAGAGCTGTACAGATGTGGCAGAGCTGTACAGATGTGGCTGAGAGCTGTACAGATGTGGCTGATAGCTGTACAGATGTGGCTGAGCTGTACAGATGTGGTAGAGCTGTACAGATGTGGCTGAGAGCTGTACAGATGTGGCTGAGCTGTACAGATGTGTTTGAGAGCTGTACAGATGTGTTTGAGAGCTGTACAGATGTGGCTGAGAGCTGTACAGATGTGGCAGAGCTGTACAGATGTGGCTGAGAGCTGTACAGATGTGGCAGAGCTGTACAGATGTGGCTGAGAGCTGTACAGATGTGGCAGAGCTGTACAGATGTGGCTGTGAGCTGCTCTCCTGAGGTAGGTGTTAACAGTCCTCGGTCACATGTGCAGGAGCTGTAATCTGAGCCCATCGCGAACGCTCGCTTTGTGCCAGAGCGCTGATGAAGGCGCTGATGAAGGCGTTAAATCACAGCGAGGACAAAAGGTCTGTACAAAGCCGGGAGCCTCCGGACTAATGAGCAGACAGCTGTGTCCTCTGAGCAGTGACAGAGACAGAAAATGGACCTGATCATTATGATTATTACCTCATTATGGAGATGAGGCTCAGATGGTTAGAGGCGGCAGTGATCATGGCAGAGAACATCCGGCCATAAAGCTGCAACTGAGAGGCAACGAGAGGCGAAAGCTGCTTCAGCCTTTCACTGACGGATCCATCAGTCTGTCACACACATCTGTTTCACCTGTGAAAATCTGATCATTAAAGGAGACGCTTTCTGCCCTTTTTAACCATCTGAAACAACTTTCTGAGGTTTTAGTGAGATGTATGAGACAGACTTTGTCATTACTGGATTAATTACTGCGTTTAAACACTTTGGATATATTAAACTCATCAAACAATTGTACTGCGAGACGTGCATCTTTATCAGAAACATGCCGATAATGTAACGTTAGCACACCGAGAGTGAGGAGAGGAACGGGAAGAAGGAGTTTTACACCTCAGACGCCCTGATATATGCTCCCAGGAACAGGAAGAAGGAGTTTAACACCTCAGACGCCCTGATATATGCTCCCAGGAACAGGAAGAAGGAGTTTTACACCTCAGACGCCCTGATATATGCTCCCAGGAACAGGAAGAAGGAGTTTTACACCTCAGACGCCCTGATATATGCTCCCAGGAACAGGAAGAAGGAGTTTTACACCTCAGACGCCCTGATATATGCTCCTAGGAACAGGAAGAAGGAGTTTTACACCTCAGACGCCCTGATATATGCTCCCAGGAACAGGAAGAAGGAGTTTTACACCTCAGACGCCCTGATATATGCTCCCAGGAACAGGAAGAAGGAGTTTTACACCTCAGACGCCCTGATATATGCTCCTAGGAACAGGAAGAAGGAGTTTTACACCTCAGGTTTCTGCTCCTGAATCCAGGCTCAGAAACGGATGATGTCACCGCCTCGTCGCTGGTTGTCGCTGGTCGTCGCTGGTCGTCGTGGCGGCAAAGCGGGCAGCCAATCATCCTGAACAAATGTGCCCACAGGGTCGTGCCTCAGCCTCTTTTCCTCTGCTCCTGCCCATCTGGCCGTAGTTAAAGATTAATTATCTGGAATCTGAGTGCAGAGGAGTTGGTTTCACACTGAGGTAGAAATGTTGTGGTTGGGTTTGGAGGATCTCACGCCTCGGTGCGTGTCCGGGCTGATGGAGCCGCCCTGGAAACAGATTCAGTCATTAAAGCTGCAGCAGCATCAGCCCCTCTTCTCCTGTGATGGGCTGAGGTCTTTGTTTCCTTATGTGACTGTAAATATGTCTTCTTCAGCCCTTTGTTTGGGTTGTTTTAACTCCTGATCACACATGGATCAGGGTTAAAGGCTGTCTTTAATCCATCATCTGAGGTCGGGTCACTCGTAAACCTTCAAAAACTCCCAGGCTTTTATTTTGTAAAGGTCTGTTGCTCACAGGCTTTTATTTTGTAAAAATCTGTTGCTCACATGCTTTTATTTTGTAAAAGTCTGTTGCTCACAGGCTTTTATTTTGTAAAGGTGTGTTGCTCACAGGCTTTTATTTTGTAAAAGTATGTTACTCTCAGGCTTTTATTTTGTAAAAGTCTGTTGCTCTCAGGCTTTTATTTTGTAAAAGTATTTTGCTCACAGTCTTTTATTTTGTAAAAGTCTTTCACTCACAGGCTTTTATTTTGTAAAAGTCTGTTGGTCACAGGCTTTTATTTTGTAAAAGTATTTTGCTCAGAGTCTTTTATTTTGTAAAAGTTTGTTGCTCACAGGCTTTTATTTTGTAAAAGTCTGTCACTCACAGGCTTTTATTTTGTAAAAGTATTTTGCTCTCAGGCTTTTATTTAGTAAAAGTGTGTTAATCACAGGCTTTTATTTTGTAAAAGTCTGTTGCTCAAAGGCTTTTATTTTGTAAGTATGTTGCTCACAGGCTTTTATTTTGTAAAAGTCTGTTGGTCACAGGCTTTTATTTTGTAAAAGTATTTTGCTCACAGTCTTTCATTTTGTAAAAGTCTTTCACTCACAGGCTTTTATTTTGTAAAAGTCTGTTGGTCACAGGCTTTTATTTTGTAAAAGTATTTTGCTCACAGTCTTTTATTTTGTAAAAGTCTTTCACTCACAGGCTTTTATTTTGTAAAAGTCTGTTGGTCACAGGCTTTTATTTTGTAAAAGTATTTTGCTCACAGTCTTTTATTTTGTAAAAGTGTGTTAATCACAGGCTTTTATTTTGTAAAAGTCTGTTGCTCACAGGCTTTTATTTTGTAAAAGTCTTTTGCTCACAGTCTTTTATTTTGTAAAAGTCTGTTGCTCACAGTCTTTTATTTTGTAAAAGTCTGTTGCTCACAGGCTTTTATTTTGTAAAAGTTTTTTGCTCACAGTCTTTTATTTTGTAAAAGTCTGTTGCTCACAGGCTTTTATTTTATAAAAGTCTGTTGCTCTCAGGCTTTTATTTTGTAAAGGTCTGTTGCTCACAGGCTTTTATTTTGTAAAAGTCTGTTGCTCACAGGCTTTTATTTTGTAAAAGTCTGCTGCTACTCACAGGCTTTTATTTAGTAAAAGTCTGTTGCTCAAAGGCTTTTATTTTGTAAAAGTCTGTTGCTCACAGGCTTTTATTTTGTAAAAGTCTTTTGCTCACATGCTTTTATTTTGTAAAAGTCTGTCGTTCACAGGCTTTTATTTTGTAAAAGTCTGTTGCTCACAGGCTTTTATTTTGTAAAAGTATGTTACTCTCAGGCTTTTATTTTGTAAAAGTCTGTTGCTCTCAGGCTTTTATTTTTTAAAGTCTGTTTCTCACAGGCTTTTATTTTGTAAAGGTCTGTTGCTCACAGGCTTTTATTTTGTAAAAGTCTGTTGCTCAAAGGCTTTTATTTTGTAAGTCTGTTGCTCACAGGCTTTTATTTTGTAAAAGTCTGTTGGTCACAGGCTTTTATTTTGTAAAAGTATTTTGCTCACAGTCTTTTATTTTGTAAAAGTCTGTTGCTCACAGGCTTTTATTTTGTAAAAGTCTGTCACTCACAGGCTTTTATTTTGTAAAAGTATTTTGCTCTCAGGCTTTTATTTAGTAAAAGTGTGTTAATCACAGGCTTTTATTTTGTAAAAGTCTGTTGCTCACAGGCTTTTATTTAGTAAAAGTCTGTTGCTCAAAGGCTTTTATTTTGTAAACGTCTGTCGTTCACAGGCTTTTATTTTGTAAAAGTCAGTTGCTCACATGCTTTTATTTTGTAAAAGTCTGTTGCTCACATGCTTTTATTTTGTAAAAGTCTTTTGCTCACATGCTTTTATTTTGTAAAAGTCTGTCGTTCACAGGCTTTTATTTAGTAAAAGTCTTTTGCTCACATGCTTTTATTTTGTAAAAGTCTGTCGTTCACAGGCTTTTATTTTGTAAAAGTCCTTTGCTCTCAGGCTTTTATTTAGTAAAAGTCTTTTGCTCACATGCTTTTATTTTGTAAAAGTCTGTCGTTCACAGGCTTTTATTTTGTAAAAGTCCTTTGCTCTCAGGCTTTTATTTTGTAAAGGTCTGTTGCTCTCAGGCTTTTATTTTGTAAAAGTTTGTTGCTCACAGGCTTTTATTTTGTAAAAGTTTGTTGCTCACAGGCTTTTATTTTGTAAAAGTCTGTTGGTCACAGGCTTTTATTTTGTAAAAGTCTGTTGCTCTCAGGCTTTTATTTAGTAAAAGTGTGTTGCTCTCAGGCTTTTATTTTGTAAAGGTCTGTTGCTCACAGGCTTTTATTTTGTAAAAGTTTGTTGCTCACAGGCTTTTATTTTGTAAAAGTCTGTTGGTCACAGGCTTTTATTTAGTAAAAGTCTGTTGCTCACAGGCTTTTATTTTGTAAAAGTCAGTTGCTCACATGCTTTTATTTTGTAAAAGTCTGTTGCTCACATGCTTTTATTTTGTAAAAGTCTTTTGCTCACATGCTTTTATTTTGTAAAAGTCTGTCGTTCACAGGCTTTTATTTAGTAAAAGTCTTTTGCTCACATGCTTTTATTTTGTAAAAGTCTGTCGTTCACAGGCTTTTATTTTGTAAAAGTCCTTTGCTCTCAGGCTTTTATTTAGTAAAAGTGTGTTGCTCTCAGGCTTTTATTTTGTAAAGGTCTGTTGCTCACAGGCTTTTATTTTGTAAAAGTTTGTTGCTCACAGGCTTTTATTTTGTAAAAGTTTGTTGCTCACAGGCTTTTATTTTGTAAAAGTCTGTTGGTCACAGGCTTTTATTTTGTAAAAGTCTGTTGCTCTCAGGCTTTTATTTTGTAAAGGTCTGTTGCTCACAGGCTTTTATTTTGTAAAAGTCTTTTGCTCACATGCTTTTATTTTGTAAAAGTCTGTCGTTCACAGGCTTTTATTTAGTAAAAGTCTTTTGCTCACATGCTTTTATTTTGTAAAAGTCTGTCGTTCACAGGCTTTTATTTTGTAAAAGTCCTTTGCTCTCAGGCTTTTATTTAGTAAAAGTGTGTTGCTCTCAGGCTTTTATTTTGTAAAGGTCTGTTGCTCACAGGCTTTTATTTTGTAAAAGTCTTTTGCTCACATGCTTTTATTTTGTAAAAGTCTGTCGTTCACAGGCTTTTATTTAGTAAAAGTCTTTTGCTCACATGCTTTTATTTTGTAAAAGTCTGTCGCTCACAGGCTTTTATTTTGTAAAAGTCTGTTGGTCACAGGCTTTTATTTTGTAAAAGTGTGTTGCTCTCAGGCTTTTATTTTGTAAAGGTCTGTTGCTCACAGGCTTTTATTTTGTAAAAGTTTGTTGCTCACAGGCTTTTATTTTGTAAAAGTCTGTTGGTCACAGGCTTTTATTTAGTAAAAGTCTGTTGCTCACAGGCTTTTATTTTGTAAAAGTCTGTTGGTCACAGGCTTTTATTTAGTAAAAGTCTGTTGGTCACAGGCTTTTATTTAGTAAAAGTCTGTTGCTCACAGGCTTTTATTTTGTAAAAGTCTGTTGCTCAAAGGCTTTTATTTTGTAAAAGTCTGTCGTTCACAGGCTTTTATTTTGTAAAAGTCAGTTGCTCACATGCTTTTATTTTGTAAAAGTCTGTCGTTCACAGGCTTTTATTTTGTAAAAGTCTGTTGCTCACATGCTTTTATTTTGTAAAAGTCTGTTGCTCACAGGCTTTTATTTTGTAAAACGCTGTTGCTCACAGGTAAAAAGGTCGTCGTTGCTCGTTCATGAGCGTTTTTTGTCTCGTAATCATGTTCCATCGAGCGTAGTCTCTAGGGGTGTGCAAAATAATCGTCATGACGATGCATCGCAATTCTAATTTTCGCGATCTACTGCATCAATTCTGGAGGCCAGGTATCGATTATTTAGAAATAAAAAAAGGGATGTTTGCAATATATATATATATATATATATAGTTTTATAGTTTTATAAAGCCTATGCACTTTTCGTGATGAGTGTGTCCAGTAATATTTGTTTTAATGGCAATACCTCTAAAAGTTGTTTCAATAAATACAGTTAAGAATTGATTTGCTTTGAGTTATGTATCAATTGAAGACCCTATCCAGATCATACTCAGCCAGTCAGCCACTGGTAATGGCTGTTTATTTTTTTTAAAGTACGTTCAGTGAAAATATCGCATCGTGGCATGTGAATCGTGATTCGAATCGAATCGTGACTTCTTTGCCAATACCCACCCCAGTAGTCTCGCCTCTTTGCTTGTCGGACATATTTAGCTCCACTTGCTGTTCCAGCAGTTGTTCAGCTTCTGTTCTGTGAGCTGATTGCTCTTCTTTCCTGCAGATAAACTCAGGAGCTGAAAGCTCACACATCTGATCTGTCAGGGCTCCTCTCAGGGAGTTTCATTTCATTTTAGATTTCAGGTTGTTATTTAATCGCTGGCTCCTTAGTTCTTCTAAATGAACCGCAGACGAGGCTTCTGGATGTCTCATCGTTTGTGCCTCCGGCTGAGTTAAAGCAGAGCAGACAGCGAGCAGCGCTGCCATGAAAAGGGAAGAAGGTACAACAGGGAGATAAAGAGTAATTACTGTCCTCACTTTCCATTTCCTGCACAGCGCTCACGTTTCCTCTGCTCATTGAATCTGCTGTTCAGCACTTTGAGCAGCTGTTGGAGTTCTTAAAGGTGCAGCATCAGGTCTGAGGCTCCAGCTGTGAGTCAGGTGGGCACCAACATCTGGATGAGACGAGAGTGCAGAGAGAGCAGAGCTGTGTTTTTAGTGCAGGCAGAGGAGAATAAAACACATGTGCACACACATGCACACACACGCACTCACACACACACACACATGCACACACACATGCACACACACGTGCACACGCACACACGCACTCACACACACACACACACTCTCTCAGACTGCTGCCTCTGGGATCTCTCGGCCGCAGCAGGAAGATATTTCAGCATCAATCGGAAAAGCTTTTAGCCGCTTAGTGTCTGTGGTTTCATGTTGGCTTCCTGCTCAGAGGGGGGGGGGGGCGTGGCCACTGAGGACGCTGACCTATGGGTTTCAGACCAGCTGAGTCAGTTTAAGCTGTGTCAGGTTTGGGGGGGCAGGACACAGAGCAAATTGGGCTTATTTTCAAGTGGCGTGGCGTGGCGTGGCTCGGCTCGCCGTGGCGTGGCGTGGCGTGGCGTAGCGTGGCGTGGCGTGGCGTGGCGTGGCATGCCGCTGGGGACAATGAACAGGTGACCTGAGTGAGACTGATGACCTGAACATGGGGACTGAGGGAAAAACATGGCAAAACTTAACTGAACATGAACTTAAAATCTAAGACCTGAAACAACCTTAAACACATAAAACACAGAACTATGGGGGGACATGGGGGTTCTGTTGGGCTCTGATCAGCATCAGGCTGTAAAATGGTCACGGTGTTGCCAGGCAACGTCACACTTATTTCTTCCTCGTGTTGTTAGAACAGCAAAGCGCCAGCATCTCTCTCATATTTAACCCTGGATTAAATCCAGGTGTCTAAGTAAAATAAAACCTGCGTTAATGCGCGATAAAATATTTATCGCACATTAAATAATTAACGAGTTAACTCACCCAGCCCTAGATTAAATATAATTGTCTATCGACGTGTCTTGACTCAGGGCGTCGTGGTTACTGCAGGTTTGGCCGATCGGGCCGTCACATCAGGGGCAGGTGTTGGTGGGGATCCACACCCCTCCATCAGTGAGTCCGGTTAACATCAGTTTAACTCTGGAAGCCCTCCAACATCTGCACTGCTGGTCGTTCCTGAGAAATCTAAAGAAGTTTGATCCTGACATGCAGTGTGACGGCAGCACAGTTATCTGCAGAAACCGCTCGGTTCCAGTCTAACTCTGGAAGCTGACTCTGGAACGAAGCCATTCAGGAAAAGCAGCATTCCCACCTAACGGAGCAGATCTGTGGGGAAGCCGTCTGCTCCCTGCAGCTTTCCAGAAAACCACATTTTTACATCTGTGTGAACGTGGCAAACAGTCTTTCACTGGAGGGTTTTAAATGGAAATGATTTCAACACTCGGGGAGGTGGAAACACTCCGGAGTTTTATTTAACCCCAACTCGACCTCAGCTGTTGGAGGATCCTTCACTCTGAGGTTTGATATCTCAGCAGAGCTGAACATCGAACGCTCTGAGGCACCAGACTCACAGGTCTGATGCGTCAGAGGGATCAGTGGCTGCTGTGCAAACGTCTTCTTTCTGCCTCTAAACTCCAGATACATGAGGGCCAAACACACACGGACTCTGAAGTGTTCACGGATATTTTTTAATTTTTTATTATTATTTTTTTTTTCTTTATTATTATTATTATTATTATTATATATATATATATATATTTTTTTAATGATTTTATTGCCTTCTTGTGATTTTATGTAGCTGTAAAGCACTTTGAATTACCTTGTGTACGAATTGTGCTCTATAAATAAAATTGCCTTGCCTTCACGGATATTTGAAATATGTCGAAACTGGATCTCATTTCAGAAAGTTTAATCTCTTATGTGTGTGAGATTGTTGATGGAAACATCCTCACTGAGGGCTGATGGTTCTGATGGTTCTGTGACTAAAACCTCCTCCTGTCTCTCTTCTTCTTCTGCAGTGATGTTTGTCTGCTGCCCTCCGGACATCTTCAGGAAGGTGATGATTCAGTTCTGGCGGGCCGACCTTCCTCACCAGGAGTACATCTTTCTGTACATCGACCTGTTCGCCGACAGTCTGAAACACCAGCAGCCGTGGGCCCGCGGCGACGAGGAGGATGCCATCGCCAAGAAGGCCTTCCAGGTACAGAGTCCTATCGGGACAGAGCATCATCGCCTGGTTCACTGGCGTTAAACACATAATCTGATTCTTTTAAAGCTTTACGTGGGTTGGACCTTAGTCTAGAAGCTGATTTTACCTGCTCCAGGTGGGGTTAGAGTAGGGTAGGGTTAGGGTTAGGATAGGGTAGGGTAGGGTAGAGTTAGGGTAGGTAGGGTAGGGTAGGGTAGGGTAAGTTAGGATAGGGTTAGGGTAGGGTAGGGTAGAGTAGAGTTAGGGTAGGTTAGGGTAGGGTTAGGTTAGGGTTAGGTTAGGGTAGGGTAGGGTAGGGTAAGTTAGGATAGGGTTACGGTAGGTAGGGTTAGGGTACGGTAAGTTAGGATAGGGTTAGGGTAGGGTAGGGTAAGTTAGGATAGGGGTAGGGGTAGGGGTAGGGTAGGGTAAGTTGGGATAGGGGTAGGGTAGGGTGGGGTTAGGTTAGGGTAGGTTAAGTTAGGATAGGGATAGGGTAGGGGTAGGGTAGGGTAAGTTAGGATAGGGGTAGGGGTAGGGTAGGGTAGGGTAAGTTAGGATAGGGTTACGGTAGGTAGGGTTAGGGTAGGGTAAGTTAGGATAGGGGTAGGGTAAGTCAGGATAGGGTTACGGTAGGTAGGGTTAGGGTAGGGTAGGGTAAGTTAGGATAAGGGTAGGGGTAGGGTAGGGTAGGGTAGGGTAAGTTAGGATAGGGTTACGGTAGGTAGGGTTAGGGTAGGGTAAGTTAGGATAGGGGTAGGGTAAGTCAGGATAGGGTTACGGTAGGTAGGGTTAGGGTAGGGTAGGGTTAGGGTAGGGTAAGTTAGGATAGGGTGAGTTAGGGTAGGGTTACGGTAGGTAGGGTTAGGGTTAGGGCTTTAAAGCTCCCTCAGTGTGGGGTTAGGGTAGGGTAGGGTAGAGTTAGGGTAGGGTAGGGTTAGGGTAGGGTAGGGTAAGTTAGGATAGGGTTATGGTAGGTAGGGTTAGGGTACGGTAAGTTAGGATAGGGTTAGGGTAGGGTAGGGTAAGTTAGGATAGGGGTAGGGGTAGGGTAGGGTAAGTTAGGATAGGGGTAGGGTAGGGTGGGGTTAGGTTAGGGTAGGTTAAGTTAGGATAGGGGTAGGGTAGAGTAGGGTAGGGTAGGGTAAGTTAGGGTAGGGTAGAGTAGAGTTAGGGTAGGGTTAGGGTAGGGTTAGGTTAGGGTTAGGTTAGTGTTAGGTTAGGGTAGGGTAAGTTAGGATAGGGTTACGGTAGGTAGGGTTAGGGTACGGTAAGTTAGGATAGGGGTAGGGGTAGGGTAGGGTAAGTTGGGATAGGGGTAGGGTAGGGTGGGGTTAGGTTAGGGTAGGTTAAGTTAGGATAGGGATAGGGTAGGGGTAGGGTAGGGTAAGTTAGGATAGGGTTATGGTAGGTAGGGTTAGGGTACGGTAAGTTAGGATAGGGTTAGGGTAGGGTAGGGTAAGTTAGGATAGGGGTAGGGGTAGGGTAGGGTAAGTTAGGATAGGGGTAGGGTAGGGTGGGGTTAGGTTAGGGTAGGTTAAGTTAGGATAGGGGTAGGGTAGGGGTAGGGGTAGGGGTAGGGTAGGGTAAGTTAGGATAGGGGTAGGGGTAGGGTAGGGTAAGTTAGGATAGGGTTACGGTAGGTAGGGTAGGGTAGGGTAAGTTAGGATAGGGTTACAGTAGGTAGGGTTAGGGTAGGGTAAGTTAGGATAGGGGTAGGGTAAGTCAGGATAGGGTTACGGTAGGTAGGGTTAGGGTTAGGGCTTTAAAGCTCCCTGTGGCGCCCTGTTCCGTTCAGCACTTTGGTCGACGGTGGTCGTTTTAAATGTGCTTTATAAAAACATTCGATTAGATCTGAGTTTAAAATTAAATTCCTGTACTGATCTTTATACTCAGTTACAGATAAGAAAGCCACCTGGTCCTTACCTGACTTTAAATCAGATGCAGCTCATTGCGCTGTCTTCCCGTCCCACAGTCCCTGCTGATCTATTATCTTATTCTATCTCAGCTCGCGGTGTAGCTGCTGATGGAGGAAGCTGTAAGCCTCAGGTGGAAGGAGAGATTTAACCGCCTGGGTAAATAAAAGATGTAATGAGACGAAGAATGAGCCGAGCTGTGCACGTTCAGTTGGTCTCTCAGAGGAACTGAACTCCATCAGGGAGGACGGGTGCTGATAGCTAATCAGCTGAAGAGCGATCAGAGAGCAGTTAATTGGGCTGATGATCCCAGCTGCCACACATGAAGCACCCAGAATGGAAATGACTTCACAGAGAGCCCGTGTTCCCTTCCTGCTCGGTTAATTTCCCCATTAATGCTTCATTCATGTGGAACGAGGTGAGCCGTTTACCTGTTAGGAAGATGAACAGATTCATGTCAGGATTCAGAGCCGGAGCTTCAGGAAGAGGACCAACGCAGGACGCTGGAGGACAATTACTGAAGCTTTGTTCCAAAATTTAGGGTTAGGGTTAGGCATTAGGAGTTTATACTCAGTGGCTCCCCTCCTACGTGACTGTTCAGTCACCATAGAGTTAGGTGTAGGTGCCAGGGGGGTGCACTGTCCTCAGGACCCGGCTGATGGCTGCTGTGTACTGGAATGGTCTTGGAGTAACTCAGGAGGCCGTGGGAAACTCTGTGCGATTTTGAGTTGTGTTTCAAGTGGGTGCAATAGACACAGGGTCCATATCGGTGTGTGTTATGTGCTGCAAAAGAAGGGAGAGCAGAAGAGAAATTATCCATCCATCCATCCATTTCCTATACCGCTGAATCCATCGGTCGGGTCGCGGGGGGCTGGAGCCTATCCCAGCAGTCAATGGGCGAGAGGCGGGGTCACCCTGAACAGGCCGCCAGTCCATCACAGGGCCACACAGAGACAAACGAGACAAACAACCATACACGCTCACACTAGAAATTATTCAATTTTATTAAAAAATATATTAAAAATTAATGCTAATTTTTCAAAATGGGGAATGTGAGTCCCGGTCATGGTTAGGCATGCAGTCCTGTAACACAGCCTAGACCTGTTGAGTTTAGTGAAAGGGAAAGGTTATATACATGATAATCGATGGGATTATGAACTCAGAGCAGAGACTAAGAAACATGCAGCAGGATTGATCTGTGATCAGTAAACGGATTGATCTGTGATCAGTAAACGGATTGATCTGTGATCAGTAAATGGATTGATCTGTGATCAGTAAACGGATTGATCTGTGATCAGTAAACGGATTGATCTGTGATCAGTAAACGGATTGATCTGTGATCGGTAAACGGATTGATCTGTAATCGGTAAACGGATTGATCTGTGATCAGTAAACGGATTGATCTGTGATCAGTAAACGGATTGATCTGTGATCAGTAAACGGATTGATCTGTGATCAGTAAACGGATTGATCTGTGATCGGTAGGTTGATTTCAGTCTCTTCTTGTCTCCAGAGCGTGAAGATCCTGACGTACCGCGAGCCTCAGAACCCGGAGTACCGACAGTTCGTCAGCAACCTGAAGTCGGACGCCCGGGAGATGTTCAATTACAGCGTGGACGACTCGCTGGTGAGTTAAATGAATTTAGGAACTTTTAGGAACTTTGAGTCTTTTTACAGCTGCTTGTCGTGATTTTTTTATGTTTGATGTGTTTTATGGGCCTGATCCTCACAGTTCTGTATCTGTCTGTAACTGCTCTCACACTACTTCATCGCTTCGTATCTTAGTTTGATCGACGTTTTACGCCTCGGGACCTTTAAAACTCTTTTTCTGGTTCCAGGTCCATTGATTCTGATCGTTAAAAACAACCTCCCCTCCTAAACAGCTGTGTTTCTGTGTAAAATGTAAATAAAACCAACATTTTAGCCACTGAGGGACTCAGGAAACGTATCAGATGCTGATGTTTCATGGAAAATATGAGCTCATCTCTAATCTGATGTCCCAGAAATGTTGGGACAGGGGCACTGAAAGGGATTCAAAACCGGTTCCCACTGTTTCAATTCCTTGGAATCGTTTAACAAGTGATTCCTTTATCGATTCCAGTGGGCGCGAATGAGTCACCGCACATTGCGTAGCGAGCCCAGTGCCGCCAGCAGTCAGCAGTAAACATGGCGCCCAAGTGGTACAAACGCTAAAAAAGACGACAACAGGGCAACTAGCAATACTTGCAAAGTGTATATTTCATCAAAGGAAGAAATACCAACAGAAGAAGCATGTGCGTACACAGCATGCAGTAACCATTGATGAATGGCGCGTTTTGGATCCGCTCCGGTCTGACGCTGGTGAATTTCAACCTGGCAGCAGCAGAAACGTTAGCATGTCCTCTGCTGATACTACAGGTTACTAACTAACTAACTAACTAACTAACCAATTAATTAACGGACTATCCAACTGACTAACTAATCTAAATAACCCAACTAACAAACAAATTAACTAACTAACTAAACAAATTAACTAACTAACTAACTAACCAAATAACCAAATAACTAACTAGCTAGCTAACTAGCCAAACTAAATAACCCAACAAACTAACTACCCAATTAACTAACGAACTATCCAACTAACCAACTCATCTAAATAACCCAAATAACTAACTAACCAATTGACTAACTAAACATACAACTAACTAACTAACAGATTAATTAATGAACTATCCAACTAACTAACTAATCTAACTAACCAACGAACTAACTAACTCTGCCTGTCATGTTAGCGCCACTTGCCTCGTTGTAAAACCTGCTGTTAGTATCGGTTAACGTTGAATGAAGCAACACACAGAAAGATGAAGAGATAAAGATGAAGCCCTAACCCCACTAACTAACTAACTAACTAACTAACTACCTAACTAACTAACTAACTAACTAACTAACTAACTCACAGAAAGCTGAAGCTGAGTCTCTTTGTAGTCTCTGGCTTTTCATTTAGAAACAAAAACCTCTTAAAATCCAACAGGAAACATTTCTCTTGTGTGAAACTTTCATCCAGTCAAAACCTTTTTGCTTCCATTTTCTCGCTGTTTTGTGATGGACAGCCGACCCAAAACACAGCTGATTCCCTGGTGTGTCTCCTGGTGAAGCTTCTGCTCTGATGCTCTTCACACTTTGGTTTGGTGTCTTTGGCCTGAAACTGAGCAGTGATGCACAGGGAGGAGGCTGGAAGCTGCCTGTGTGCAGCCCGGTGGTAATCAGGCACTTTGGTGATTATATTACTCGTCCAAAGGTCGTCAGGGAGCAGCAGCTCAGAGTGTGAGAGGCTGTCTGGCAGGTTGGTGAAGCCAGTTAATCAGCTGCAGACAGACAGCTGAGAGGAGATAATGAGGTTAAAACACAGAGATGAACACAATGAGATCACAGCTCAGAGATCCCTGCAGAGAAACAGGATCCATCAAACGAGAAGCATCCAGAAGGCCCGCAGAGTCTGAGATGTAGCTCTTGGGTTTTTGACCTTGGGGTGACCTTTAACCTTTAACATGCTAACTGAGGCCTGCAGAGTCTGAGATGTAGCTCTTGGGTTTCTGACCTCGGGGTGACCTTTAACCTTTAACATGCTAACTGAGGCCTGCAGAGTCTGAGATGTAGCTCTTGGGTTTCTGACCTTGGGGTGACCTTTAACCTTTAACATGCTAGCTGAGGCCCGCAGAGTCTGAGATGTAGCTCTTGGGTTTCTGACCTTGGGGTGACCTTTAACCTTTAACATGCTAACTGAGGCCTGCAGAGTCTGAGATGTAGCTCTTGGGTTTCTGACCTCAGGGTGACCTTTAACCTTTAACATGCTAGCTGAGGCCCGCAGAGTCTGAGATGTAGCTCTTGGGTTTCTGACCGTAGCTCTTGGGTTTCTGACCTTGGGGTGACCTTTAAACTTTAACATGCTAACTGAGGCCCGCAGAGTCTGAGATGTAGCTCTTGGGTTTCTGACCTTGGGGTGACCTTTAACCTGTAACGTTTCCTCTCTTCTTCCCTTCCAGATGAACATCATCGCCGGAGGCTTCTACGACGGTCTGATGCTCTACGCTCAGGCTCTGGATGAGAGCATGTCGGCGTCTGGCGAGCGGCCGCTGGGGGTGGCCGTCACCAAGAGGATGTGGAATCGAACCTTCCACGGTCAGTGCACTAAGTTTCAGTCTAGTCAAAGGTCAGACATTTCTCTGACCTTTGACCTCTAATCTCCTCCCCGCTGACTCGCACAAACCGCCCGTGGAGAGGTTTCCTGCGCAGAGAGATTAGAGCGTAGGAATGTGAAACACAAACAGAAGTGGAGCATCTCAGCTGTACCTCCACATGAAATTCATTTGGATAGTTTTGTGGGAGAGAAGCTGACCGGGGGCATCGAGTTGCCTCAGTCCTGCTTCAGACAGATGTTCTGGTTCTGCTGGAGCTCCGGGGAACGAAGGCTTTAAAAAGCTCCTCTGAATGAAACTTCTCACATTGCTAAAAGGCTAAAGGCTAAAGGCTAAAAGCTAAAGGCTAAAAGCTAAAAGATGAAGGCTAAAGGCTAAAGGCTAAAAGCTATAGGCTAAAAGCAATAGGCTAAAAGCTAAAGGCTAAAAGCTAAAGGCTCAAGGCTAAAAGCTAAAGGCTAAAAGCTAAAAGATGAAGGCTAAAGGCTAAAGGCTAAAGGCTAAAAGCTAAAGGCTAAAAGCTGAAAGATGAAGGCTAAAGGCTAAAAGCTAAAGGCTAAAAGCTAAAAGATGAAGGCTAAAGGCTAAAAGCTAAAGGCTTAAAGCTAAAAGATAAAAGATAAAAGATAAAGGCTAAAGGCTAAAGGCTAAAGGCTAAAAGCTAAAGGCTTAAAGCTAAAAGATAAAAGATAAAGGCTAAAGGCTAAAGGCTAAAAGCTATAGGCTAAAAGTTAAAGGCTTAAAGCTAAAAGATAAAAGCTAAAGGCTAAAAGCTAAAAGATGAAGGCTAAAGGCTAAAGGCTAAAAGCTAAAAGCTAAAAGCTATAGGCTAAAAGCTAAAGGCTTAAAGCTAAAAGCTAAAAGATAAAAGATATAGGCAAAAGGCTAAAGGCTAAAAGATAAAGATAAAGATAAAGGCTAAAAGCTAAAAGCTAAAAGATAAAAGATAAAGGCTAAAGGCTAAAGGCTAAAGGCTAAAAGATAAAGATAAAGGCTAAAAGCTAAAGGCTAAAAGATAAAAGATAAAGGCATGTTTGGATGTTGTTGACACGAGGAGGAGGTGTCAGCTGAACCAATCAGCCCATCACAGTAAACTCTGCTGCTTGTTTCCTTCTGACTCTTTTCCCATGAAACTCTTTGGTGAAGCTCAGGGGAAGATGTTGGTGCTCTCTGGGTTTGATTAGCAGCAGCGACCCTTCCCTCCTCGGCTCTCACAGTTACAAACAGGAAGTTGCAGACAGAAAACAGGATTTCTGCAGCAACAAGGTGATTCCCAAAGAGCTGTTAGCTGAAAACTTGGCATATCTCAGCATTACTGAAGCAGTGTGTCCTTAAAACATTTGAGGAAACTGGACAAGTGGAGGACAAAAGAAGAAGTGTCAGGCCTAAAGAACTATCTACAGCAGATGAACAGGAGGAAATCTGACCCAAAGCCACCAAATAAAACAGAAAAACACAAAATAAAACAGAAAAAACACAAAATAAAACAGAAAAACACGAAATAACACAGAAAAAACACAAAATAAAACCGAAAAAACACAAAATAAAACAGAAAAACACAAAATAAAACAGAAAAAACACCAAAGAAACACAAAATAAACACAAAATAAAACAGAAAAACACCAAATAAAGCAGAAAAAACACCAAAGAAACACAAAATAAAACAGAAAAACACAAAATAAAACACAAAAAACACAACATAAAACAGGAAAACACGAAATAACACAAAAAACACAACATAAAACAGGAAAACACGAAATAACACAGAAAAAACACAACATAAAACAGGAAAACACGAAATAAAACTGAAAAAACACCAAAGAAACACAAAATAAAACAGAAAAACACGAAATAACACAGAAAAAACACAACATAAAACAGAAAAAACACAAAATAAAACTGAAAAAACACCAAAGAAACACAAAATAAACACAAAACAAAACACAAAAAACACCAAATGAAGCAGAAAAAACACCAAAGAAACACAACATAAAACAGGAAAACACGAAATAACACAGAAAAAACACAACGTAAAACAGGAAAACACGAAATAACACAGAAAAAACACAACATAAAACAGAAAAAACACAAAATAAAACTGAAAAAACACCAAAGAAACACAACATAAAACAGGAAAACACGAAATAACACAGAAAAAACACAACATAAAACAGGAAAACACGAAATAAAACTGAAAAAACACCAAAGAAACACAAAATAAAACAGAAAAACACGAAATAACACAGAAAAAACACAACATAAAACAGAAAAAACACAAAATAAAACTGAAAAAACACCAAAGAAACACAAAATAAACACAAAACAAAACACAAAAAACACCAAATGAAGCAGAAAAAACACCAAAGAAACACAACATAAAACAGGAAAACACGAAATAACACAGAAAAAACACAACGTAAAACAGGAAAACACGAAATAACACAGAAAAAACACAACATAAAACAGAAAAAACACAAAATAAAACTGAAAAAACACCAAAGAAACACAACATAAAACAGGAAAACACGAAATAACACAGAAAAAACACAACATAAAACAGGAAAACACGAAATAAAACTGAAAAAACACCAAAGAAACACAAAATAAAACAGAAAAACACGAAATAACACAGAAAAAACACAACGTAAAACAGGAAAACACGAAATAACACAGAAAAAACACAACATAAAACAGAAAAAACACAAAATAAAACTGAAAAAACACCAAAAAAACACGAAATAACACAGAAAAAACACCAAAGAAACACAAAATAAACACAAAACAAAACACAAAAAACACCAAATGAAGCAGAAAAAACACCAAAGAAACACAACATAAAACAGGAAAACACGAAATAACACAGAAAAAACACAACATAAAACAGGAAAACACGAAATAAAACACAAAAAACACAACATAAAACAGGAAAACACGAAATAAAACAGAAAAAACACAAAATAAAACAGAAAAACACGAAATAACACAGAAAAAACACAAAATAAAACCGAAAAAACACAAAATAAAACAGAAAAACACAAAATAAAACAGAAAAAACACCAAAGAAACACAAAATAAACACAAAATAAAACAGAAAAACACCAAATAAAGCAGAAAAAACACCAAAGAAACACAAAATAAAACAGAAAAACACAAAATAAAACACAAAAAACACAACATAAAACAGGAAAACACGAAATAACACAAAAAACACAACATAAAACAGGAAAACACGAAATAACACAGAAAAAACACAACATAAAACAGGAAAACACGAAATAAAACTGAAAAAACACCAAAGAAACACAAAATAAAACAGAAAAACACGAAATAACACAGAAAAAACACAACAGAAAACAGAAAAAACACAAAATAAAACTGAAAAAACACCAAAAAAACACGAAATAACACAGAAAAAACACCAAAGAAACACAAAATAAACACAAAACAAAACACAAAAAACACCAAATGAAGCAGAAAAAACACCAAAGAAACACAACATAAAACAGGAAAACACGAAATAACACAGAAAAAACACAACGTAAAACAGGAAAACACGAAATAACACAGAAAAAACACAACATAAAACAGAAAAAACACAAAATAAAACTGAAAAAACACCAAAGAAACACAACATAAAACAGGAAAACACGAAATAACACAGAAAAAACACAACATAAAACAGGAAAACACGAAATAAAACTGAAAAAACACCAAAGAAACACAACATAAAACAGGAAAACACGAAATAACACAGAAAAAACACAACGTAAAACAGGAAAACACAAAATAAAACTGAAAAAACACCAAAAAAACACGAAATAACACAGAAAAAACACCAAAGAAACACAAAATAAACACAAAACAAAACACAAAAAACACCAAATGAAGCAGAAAAAACACCAAAGAAACACAACATAAAACAGGAAAACACGAAATAACACAGAAAAAACACAACATAAAACAGGAAAACACGAAATAAAACACAAAAAACACAACATAAAACAGGAAAACACGAAATAACACAGAAAAAACACAAAATAGAACTGAAAAAACACCAAAGAAACACAACATAAAACAGGAAAACACGAAATAACACAGAAAAAACACAAAATAAAACTGAAAAAACACAAAAGAAACACAAAATAAAACATTAAAACACAAAAAACACTAAATAAAACAGAAAAAACACAAAGTGTCAGGCCTAAAGAACTATCTACAGAAGATGAACAGGATCTGAAAGTGATGACGTGGCGGTCACATGACGTGGCGGTCACATGACGTGGCGTTCACAGGTGAGAGAAGGAGGAGGATCATGTGTTCGCTGAGCGGCCGTAACTGGACTCTGATCTGGTTTTATAACCTGCTCCACTTCCTTCTTTTCAGGAATCTTTGCCATAAAACCTTCATCTCGTTGGGGTTAAGACCCGAGGTCAGAGAGCAGAAACACTCATTAAAGGCTGAGATGCCTGAGGAGATAAAGCTGTGAAGTGAGTCATAAACGGTGCGATTATGACGTTTATGAAGCCTGCAGCTTCCTCCGCTGAAGGCCGCCGTCCTGCCTCCATCAGGTCCGACCGGTTCCTGGGCTCTGATCGATGTGTCTGCCGCTGGTCCAGCAGGTCTTTGTCCTTAAAGCTGTCAGAGTCGGGGGTCATCGGGCGGAGACTGTTGACTCAAGGTGAGGAGGATGGTGTTCAGTCAGCTGAAACGGCCTCAATGGCTGCAGCCATGTTGGAGTTCTTCGTCCACCTTAAGTTTTAACCAGGACTGGGCAGCGATTAAAGTTTTAATCTAATTAATCACACGATTTCCCTGATTAATCACGATTAATTGCATTTGTACGCAGAATCCAAAAATGAATCCAAAAGTAGCGTATACCTTTTAGCATCCATCCATCTTCTTCTCCGGGGGTCGGGTCGCGGGGGCAGCAGCTTGATCAGAGAAACCCAGACGTCCCCGGGCACTTCCTCCAGCTCTTCTGGGGGGACCCCGATTCTGAGGTCGCCAAAACGGACCCCCTCGACGCCCTGGCTGCGCCTAGAAATTCTGTCCATAAAAATTATGAACAGAATCGGTGACAAAGGGCAGCCCTGACGGAGTCCAACCCTCACAGGAAACATGTCCGACTTACTGCCGGATCCTGCGGAGGGTATAGAGCTGGTCCACTGTTCCACGGCCAGGATGAAAACCACACTGCACCTCCTGAATCCCAGATTCGACTATCCGGCGGATCCTCCTCTCCAGTACCCCCGAATAGACCTTACCAGGGAGGCTGAGGAGTGTGATCCCCCTATAGTTGGAACACACCCTCCGGTCCCCCTTTTTAAAGAGGGGGACCACCACCCCGATCTGCCAGTCCAGAGGCACTGCCCCCGATGTCCACGCGATGCTGCAGAGGCGTGTCAACCAAGACAGCCCCACAACATCCAGAGCCTTGAGGAACTCAGGACGGACCTCATCCCCCCCCGGGGCCACCGAGGAGTTTTTTAACCACCTCGGCAACCTCAGCCCCAGAAATGGGAGGTCCCACGTCTGAGCTCAACAACTCTGCTTCCTCATCGGAAGGCGTGTCGGTAGGATTGAGGAGGCCCTCGAAGTATTCCCCCCACCGACTCACGATGTCCCTAGTTGAAGTCAGCAGAGCCCCGCCCTCACCATACACGGTGTTGACGGTGCACCGCTTCCCCCCCCTGAGCCGCCGGATGGTGGACCAGAATCTCCTCGAGGCCGTCCGGAAGTCGTTCTCCATGGCCTCCCCGAACTCCTCCCAAGCCCGAGTTTTTGCCTCAGCAACCGCCGAGGCTGCGTTCCGCTTGGCCTGTCGGTACCATCAGCTGCTTCCAGAGTCCCGCTGGCCAAAAAGGCCCGATAGGACTCCTTCTTCAGCCTGACGGCCTCCCTCACCACTGGGGTCCACCAGCGGGTTCGAGGGTTGCCGCCACGACAGGCACCGACCACCTTACGGCCACAGCCGCCTCAACAATGGAGGCACGGAACATGGCCCTTTCGGGCTCCATGTCCCCCACCTCCCCCGGGACATGGTTGAAGCTCTGCCGGAGGTGGGAGTTGCAACTCCTTCTGTTTTATTTTAAATGTGCTGCCAAATGAATGACCTCTGGGACCTCTGGGACCTCTGGGGCCTCTGGGACATCTGGGGCCTCTGGGACCTCTGGGGCCTCTGGGGCCTCTGGGGCCTCTGGGGCCTCTGGGGCCTCTGGGTCCTCGGGGACCTCTGGGGCCTCTGGGGCCTCTGGGACCTCTGGGGCCTCTGGGGCCTCTGGGGCCTCTGGGGCCTCTGGGTCCTTGGGGACCTCTGGGGCCTCTGGGGCCTCTGGGTCCTCGGGGACCTCTGGGGCCTCTGGGGCCTCTGGGTCCTCTGGGGCCTCTGGGTCCTCTGGGACCTCTGGGGCCTCTGGGGCCTCTGGGACCTCTGGGTCCTCTGGGTCCTCTGGGTCCTCTGGGCCCTCTGGGACCTCTGGGTCCTCGGGGACCTCTGGGGCCTCTGGGGCCTCTGGGGCCTCTGGGTCCTCGGGGACCTCTGGGGCCTCTGGGGCCTCTGGGTCCTCGGGGACCTCTGGGGCCTCTGGGGCCTCTGGGGCCTCTGGGACCTCTGGGTCCTCTGGGACCTCTGGGACATCTGGGGCCTCTGGGGCCTCTGGGTCCTCGGGGACCTCTGGGACATCTGGGGCCTCTGGGTCCTCTGGGGCCTCTGGGGCCTCTGGGACCTCTGGGGCCTCTGGGCTCTGTCCACAAACAGACCAAAAGCATCAAGACATGAACATTAGAGATTTGAATGTCCCTAATTGGTTATTGTGGACCCAGGTGCAGAGTGAAAACTACTTAAAACTGAGCCCGAACTAACATGGAGCTGATATTCTTTCATTCTTTTACAGCTCAGAAACTCAGAAACTCAGAAACTCAGAAACTCCTTCTTTATCTGCGTCTCGTTGTTGAAACTAACAACGGGACAGTAAAACGATGCAGATGCATTATTACGACCGGTCTGTAATAATCTGTCTTCCTGCTGGAGGGAAACTGATCGTCTCAGGGTCAAACTTCTGTGGAGATCAAACAAAAATAGCCTGAAAATCTAATGAGTGGAACCTGAGCTCCTCAGTGGCGCTTCCATCTCTGAGCGTCCACATCCATCACCGAGCGGCCTCGACGGTGTCACGTGTCTGCGGCACGCCACTTTTCAGAGGCTGCAGTCTTCACAGGAAACGGGCTCGTGTTTTCCAGTTTGTTCAGAGAACACCCGGCAGGATATGGACCCTTCATTCCTCATGTTCACTGTCCTGTAGCTCACCAGCATTCATGTGTTTGGACCTCACAGTTAGCATGACGCAGAACTGAAAATTCATGTTCAGACTGAGCTAAAGAAGCTACGGAGGCTAAGGAGGCTAAAGAAGCTACGGAGGCTAAGGAGGCTAAGGAAGCTAAGGCTAAGGAAGCTAAAGAAACTAAGGACACTAAGGAGGCTAAGGAAGCTAAGGAGGCTAAGGAAGCTAAAGAAACTAAGGACGCTAAGGAGGCTAAGGAAACTAAGGAGGCTAAAGAAGCTACGGAGGCTAAGGAGGCTAAGGAAGCTAAAGAAACTAAAAAAACTAAGGACACTAAGGAGGCTAAGGAAGCTAAAGAAACTAAAGAAACTAAGGACGCTAAGGAGGCTAAGGAAGCTAAGGAGGCTAAGGAAGCTAAAGAAACTAAAGAGACTAAGGACGATAAGGAGGCTAAGGAAGCTAAGGAGGCTAAAGAAGCTGCGGAGGCTAAGGAGGCTAAGGAAGCTAAGGAGGCTAAGGAAGCTAAAGAAACTAAAGAAACTAAGGACGCTAAGGAGGCTAAGGAAGCTAAGGAGGCTAAGGAAGCTAAAGAAACTAAAGAGACTAAGGACGCTAAGGAGGCTAAGGAAGCTAAGGAGGCTAAGGCTAAGGAAGCTAAAGAAACTAAGGAGGCTAAGGAGGCTAAGGAAGCTAAAGAAACTAAAGAGACTAAGGATGCTAAGGAGGCTAAGGAAGCTAAGGAGGCTAAGGCTAAGGAAACTAAAGAAACTAAGGACGCTAAGGAGGCTAAGGAAGCTAAGGACGCTAAGGCTAAGGAGGCTAAGGAAGCTAAGGAAACTAAGGACGCTAAGGCTAAGGAAGCTAAGGAAACTAAGGACGCTAAGGAGGCTAAGGCTAAGGAGGCTAAGGAAGCTAAGGAAACTAAGGACGCTAAGGCTAAGGACGCTAAGGAGGCTAAGCAGGCTAAGGAAGCTAAGGAGGCTAAGGAAGATAAGGAAACTAAAGAGGCTAAGGAAGCTAAGGAGGCTAAGGATGCTAAGGAGGCTAAGGAAGCTAAGGAAGCTAAGGAAGCTAAGGAGGCTAAGGCGGCTAAGGAAGCTAAGGAGGCTAAGAACGCTAAGGACGCTAACGAAGCTAAACAGGCTAAGGAGGCTAAAGCAGAAGCTGCTACTCTGGGGTTTATGTCTCCTTCTGGCCACCGTAGATGAGCCCCGTCGTCTCCGTCCTTTCCGTCCTCTCTGTCCTCTCCTCGTGTCCTCACACCATGAACCTGTTTATCGCTCACGTTCTAATGAGATCGGCCTCTTCTAATCTGTGATGTATGAGCCGTGGGCGGAGTGAACCTGGCTGAGGCGTGCTGTTGCCAGGCAACAGGCTCCAGCAGTCTGATCTGCACCTGTTGCCGTGGCTGGTCGCCGTGCAGCAGAGGATGAGAGCTGCAGCTGACCCGACCATCAGAGGCATAAACCAATTAAAGCTGCTCATTTCAGCAGAAATAAGAGGCCATTTCAGTCTGCTTACAGTCTGTGATGCTAACAGCCTGTGATGCTAACTGTCTGTGATGCTAACAGTTTGTGATGCTAACAGCCTGTGATGCTAACTGTCTGTGATGCTAACAGCCCGTGATGCTAACAGCCTGTGATGCTAACTGTCTGTGATGCTTACAGTCTGTGATGCTAACAGCCTGTGATGCTAACAGCCCGTGATGCTAACAGCCTGTGATGCTTACAGTCTGTGATGCTAACAGTCTGTGATGCTTACAGCCTGTGATGCTAACAGCCTGTGATGCTTACAGCCTGTGATGCTTATAGTCTGTGATGCTAACAGTCTGTGATGCTAACAGTCTGTGATGCTTACAGTCTGTGTTGCTAACAGTCTGTGTTGCTAACAGTCTGTGTTGCTAACAGCCTGTGATGCTAACAGTCCGTGATGCTTACAGTCCGTGATGCTAACAGTCTGTGATGCTTACAGTCCGTGATGCTAACAGTCTGTGATGCTTACAGTCTGTGATGCTAACAGCCTGTGATGCTTATAGTCTGTGATGCTAACAGTCTGTGATGCTTACAGTCTGTGATGCTAACAGTCTGTGTTGCTAACAGCCTGTGATGCTAACAGTCCGTGATGCTTACAGTCCGTGATGCTAACAGTCTGTGATGCTTACAGTCCGTGATGCTAACAGTCTGTGATGCTTACAGTCTGTGTTGCTAACAGTCTCTGATGCTAACAGTCTGTGATGCTTACAGTCCGTGATGCTAACAGTCTGGGATGCTTACAGTCTGTGATGCTAACAGTCCGTGATGCTAACAGTCTGTGATGCTTACAGTCTGTGATGCTAACAGACTGTGATGCTTACAGTCTGTGATGCTAACAGTCCGTGATGCTAACAGTCTGTGATGCTAACAGCCTGTGATGCTAACAGTCCGTGATGCTTACAGTCCGTGATGCTAACAGTCTGTGATGCTAACAGTTTGTGATGCTAACAGTCTGTGATGCTTACAGTCTGTGATGCTAACAGACTGTGATGCTTACAGTCTGTGATGCTAACAGTCCGTGATGCTAACAGCCTGTGATGCTAACAGTTTGTGATGCTAACAGTCTGTGATGCTAACAGCCTGTGATGCTAACAGTCTGTGATGCTTACAGTCTGTATTCAGAGCTTCCCACAGCTCTGTCCTCATGAGGACTTTCTCAGAACCTGCTGCTGAGTCCATTAGTTAATGGAGCGGAAGCGACCGGCAGGAAGCGCTAATCTAATCTTCATCGGGCTCTTATTTATGCTCCGTACAGTCAGCATCCTCCTCCTCCCATATTTATCAGAGGATCTGATTACATCTTATTATATTAAACTTACATAATATTTTCAGTCTCAGGTGGTTCTGAGCTCGTTCAGAGTCTGAATTTTGGAACTTTTCTGTTTGCCAGATGTTTTCTGGTCACTGATCTTTGGGAGGATTGAAGCCTGAACCTTATTTCTGCTGTCGGAGACTTTCAGTCCGTTGCCGAGGCGACGCTACCCGCGGTCACATGACCGGCACCAGAGGAACTCATCGTGTTGTGATGGTGGGAAACGATGGAAACATCAGAGGAAACAGTTTCCACAAACTGAGCTCAGATTTAATGTACTTCCTGCGGCAGCTGAAGAAACTCAACCTACCAAAGACGATGATGGTGCACTTCTACACCTCCATCATCGAGTCCATCCTCACCTCTTCCATCACCATCTGGTACGCTGCGGCCACCGCCAAGGACAAGGGCAGGCTGCAGCGAGTCATCCACTCTGCGGAGAGGGTGATCGGCTGCAATCTGCCATCTCTGCAGGACCTGTACGCCCCCAGGACCTGTACGCCCCCAGGACCTGCACCAGGACCTGCACGCCTCCAGGACCTGCACCAGGACCTGCACGCCTCTAGGACCTGCACACCTCCAGGACCTGCACGCCTCCAGGACCTGCACGCCTCCAGGACCTGTACGCCCCCAGGACCTGCACCAGGACCTGCACGCCTCCAGGACCTGCACCAGGACCTGCACGCCTCTAGGACCTGCACACCTCCAGGACCTGCACCAGGACCTGTACGCCCCCAGGACCTGCACCAGGACCTGCACACCTCCAGGACCTGCACCAGGACCTGTACGCCTCTAGGACCTGTACGCCTCCAGGACCTGTACGCCCCCAGGACCTGCACGCCCCCAGGACCTGCACCAGGACCTGTACGCCTCTAGGACCTGTACGCCCCCAGGACCTGCACGCCCCCAGGACCTGCACGCCCCCAGGACCTGTACGCCCCCAGGACCTGCACCAGGACCTGTACGCCCCCAGGACCTGCACGCCCCCAGGACCTGCACGCCCCCAGGACCTGCACGCCCCCAGGACCTGCACCAGGACCTGTACGCCTCTAGGACCTGCACGCCCCCAGGACCTGTACGCCCCCAGGACCTGCACCAGGACCTGTACGCCCCCAGGACCTGCACGCCCCCAGGACCTGCACGCCCCCAGGACCTGCACGCCCCCAGGACCTGCACCAGGACCTGTACGCCTCTAGGACCTGCACGCCCCCAGGACCTGCACGCCCCCAGGACCTGCACGCCCCCAGGACCTGCACCAGGACCTGTACGCCTCTAGGACCTGTACGCCCCCAGGACCTGCACGCCCCCAGGACCTGCACGCCCCCAGGATCTGTACGCCCCCAGGACCTGCACCAGGACCTGTACGCCTCTAGGACCTGTACGCCCCCAGGACCTGCACGCCCCCAGGACCTGCACGCCCCCAGGACCTGCACCAGGACCTGTACGCCTCTAGGACCTGTACGCCCCCAGGACCTGCACGCCCCCAGGACCTGCACGCCCCCAGGACCTGCACCAGGACCTGTACGCCTCTAGGACCTGTACGCCCCCAGGACCTGCACGCCCCCAGGACCTGCACCAGGACCTGTACGCCTCTAGGACCTGTACGCCCCCAGGACCTGTATGCCCCCAGGACCTGCACACCCCCAGGACCTGTACGCCCCCAGCAGGACCTGTACGCCCCCAGGACCTGCACCAGGACCTGTACGCCTCTAGGACCTGTACGCCTCCAGGACCTGTATGCCCCCAGGACCTGCACACCCCCAGGACCTGTACGCCTCCAGGACGCTGAGGCGTGCAGGTAAGATTGTGGCCGACCCCTCCCACCCCGGACACAGACTTTTTGAGGCACTCCCCTCTGGCAGGAGGCTGCGGTCCATCAGGACCAAAACCTCCCGCCACAAGAAAAGCTTCTTCCCCTCTGCAGTTGGCCTCACCAACAAGGCCCGCTGTACCCCCCCACTGACACTTATTTATTAACGTTATATTATCGTTCTGTCTCGCTGTCATTACACATACTTTGCACATATTTAAAAAAATTTTTTTTACATTTATTTATTATTTTATTCTATTATTATTATATTTTTTGTTTTGTTCTTATGGCACCAAACATACCAGGCCAAATTCCTCGTGATGCACAAATTACTTGGCAATAAAAACTGATGTGTTTATTAATTTTGGATTGTGGTGGTTCAGACCCCAGGATGGGAAGCCTCTGACTCTGTTTTAGCTCCGCCCCCTTTCAGCGACCAAAAATGCTGCAGTTCTGATGAGTTCTGGTGAGAACTAACAGCACACATGGATGGATGGAACTGGCCTGTATCCAGTGAAGCGCCCTGAGATGACATTTGTGATGATTTGGTGCTTTATGAATGAAATTTCTTCCAGAAATCATCAGAATTCAAACCTTCTGACACGTCATCAGTCTGCAGACGTGTCAGAAGGTTCAAATTCTGATGATTTCTGGAGTTCAACGTGGCGTCCTCTCAGCTTGGTGACATTTCAGCACAAGGAACGTGCTCCTGTCCAATCAGAACGCTCATAACGTGAGCCCTGGCCCCTCCCCCTCCACCACTGGCTCCTCCCCCTGCATCGCTGGCTCCTCCCCCTGTATAACTGGCTCCTCCCCCCCGGTCTGATTGCTCCCGTGTCACAGCTTAGGATGGTTCCCACAGGTGGAGACGGACGTCAGCGCTCAGGTCAATCATTCATCCTCTGAGCCGCCGTTAACCTTCAGGCATGTTTTGTTTCCTGGAAAGCTCGGCGGGGCTTACCAGGAACGCCGTCACGCCGTCATGTGATAACATGTGTCTGTTTGAGCGTCTTTTATATCCTCTTGCAGGTCTTCGTAAAACCTTTACAGGTGCTTTCAGGTCAGGGCCGGCTCACGGCAGCGGGGGCCCGGCTGTGGCCCTCTTTAGAGCCTCTGGCCCCGCCCCCTCAAGGCTTACCAGTCGCTCTGGTTTGTGCACACATTGTCAGAGCAGACGCACATTCTTTTTTTTTTTTTCCAGCATTATGGCAGCAGAATTGTAATCTGAATACCGTTAATGCCAAACACATTTGCTATGCCAAGGGAAGCTTCATGAATGTAAAGCTCCCCTTGATGCCCATCAACTCCTCATTTTTATTTATTTATTTTTCTCACAATATTTAACATGATGTGATAGTGCTGAACCGGACCGGGGGACAGAGAGAGAGGGAGAGCGAAGAAGAGAAAAAGAAAAAAAGGAACAGAAACATGAAGAGACAAACATACAAAACAGTAAAAAGTCAGACAACCAAATGCTACACCTGTAAAACAAAACTGAAGACAATTCACGGCCTCTGTGGGGAATCCAGCCTTAGAAGCACCAGGAGCACCTGTAAGCAGACAAGCAGAGAACAAACACACAAACAAACAATCAAGCAGAGAACAAACACACAAACAAACAAACAGAGAAAAAACACACAAACAAGCAGAGAAGAAAACACACAAACAAACAAACAAACAAACAAACAAACAAACAAACAAACAGAAAACAAACACACAAACAAGCAGAGAAGAAAACACACAAACAAACAAACAAACAAACAAACAAACAGAAAACAAACACACAAACAAGCAGAGAACAAACACACAAACAAACAATAAGAGAACAAACAAGCAGAGAACAAACACACAAACAAGCAGAGAACAAACACACAAACAAACAAGCAGAGAACAAAAACACAAACAAACAGGCAGATAACAAATAAACAAACAAACAGAGAACAAACACAAACAAACAAACAAACAAACAAACAGAGAACAAACACACAAACAAGCAGAGAACAAACACACAAACAAACAAACAAGCAGAGAACAAACACACAAACAAACAGGCAGATAACAAACACACACATAAACAAACAAACAAACAGAGAACAAACACACATAAAAACAAACAAGCAGAGAACAAACACACAAACAAACAAACAAGCAGAGAACAAACACACAAACAAACAAACAAGCAGAGAACAAACACACAAACAAACAAACGAGCCGAGAACAAACACACAAACAATCAAACAAACAAGCCGACGACAAACACACAAACAAACAGAGAACAAACACACACAAAAAAGTCGAGAACAAACACACAAACAAACAAACAAGCAGAGAACAAACACACAAACAAACAAACAAGCAGAGAACAAACACACAAACAAACAAACGAGCCGAGAACAAACACACAAACAATCAAACAAACAAGCCGACGACAAACACACAAACAAACAGAGAACAAACACACACAAAAAGTCGAGAACAAACACACAAACAAACAAACAAACAGAGAACAAACACACAAACAAACAAACAAACAGAGAACAAACACACACACAAACAAGCAGAGAACAAACAAACAAACACAGAACAAACACACAAACAAACAAACAAGCAGAGAACAAAAACAAACAAGCAGAGAACAAACACACAAACAAACAAACAAGAAGAGAACAAAAACAAACAAGAGGAGAACAAACACACAAACAAACAAACAAACAGAGAACAAACAAACACACACACAAACAAACAAACAAACAGAGAACAAACAAGCAGAGAACAAACACACAAAAAACAAACAGAGAACAAACACACAAACAAAAACAAACAAGCAGAGAACAAACACACAAACAAACAAACAAGAGAGAACAAACACACACAAACAAACAAGCAGAGAATAAATAAACAAACAAACAAGCAGAGAACAAACACACACAAACAAACAAGCAGAGAACAAACACACAAACAAACAAGCCGAGAACAAACAAACAAACACACAAGCAGAAAACAAACACACAAACAAACAAACAAGCAGAGAACAAACACACAAACAAACAAACAAGAGAGAACAAACACACACACAAACAAACAAGCAGAGAACAAACACACAAACAAACAAACAAAAAAGCAGAGAACAAACACACAAACAAACAAACAAGCAGAGAACAAACAAACAAACAGGCAGAAAACAAACACACAAACAGTTAGATAACAAACAAACAAACAAACAATCAGAGAACAAACACAAACAAACAAACAAACCGAGAACAAACACACAAAAACAAACAAACCGAGAAAAAACACACAAACAAACAAATAAGCCGAGAACAAACACACAAAAACAAACAAACCGAGAAAAAACACACAAACAAACAAACAAGCCGAGAACAAACACACAAACAAACAAACAAACAAACAAACAGAGAACAAACACACAAACAAACAAGCAGAGAACAAACACACAAACAAACCAGCAGAGAACAAACACACAAACAAACAAACAAGCAGAGAACAAACACACAAACAAACAAACAAGAGAGAACAAACACACACACAAACAAACAAGCAGAGAACAAACACACAAACAAACAAACAAAAAAGCAGAGAACAAACACACAAACAAACACACAAACAAACAAACAGAGAACAAACACACAAACAAACAGAGAACAAATACACACACAAACAAACAAACAAGCAGAGAATAAACAAACGAACAAACAAGCTGAGAACATACATAAAAACACTCAAACAAACAAACAAACAAACAAGCAGAGAACAAACACACAAACAAACAAGCAGAGAACAAAAACACAAACAAAAAGGCAGATAACAAATAAACAAACAAACAGAGAACAAACACAAACAAACAAACAAACAGAGAACAAAAACACAAACAAACAAACAAGACAGAACAAACACACACAAACAAACAAGCAGAGAACAAACAAACAAGCCAAGAACAAACAAACAAACAAGCGGAGAACAAACAAACAAACAAGCAGAGAACAAACACACAAACAGGCAGATAACAAACAAACAAACAGAGAACAAACAAACACAAACAAACAAACAAGCCGAGAACAAACACACAAACAAACAAACAAGCAAAGAACAAACACACAAACAAACAAGCAGAGAACAAACACACAAACAAACAAACAAATAGAGAACAAACACACAAACAGGCAGATAACAAACACACAAATAAACAAACAAACAGAGAAAAACATACACACAAACAAATAAACAAGCAGAGAACAAACACACAAACAAACAAACAGAGAACAAAAACAAACAAGCAGAGAACAAACACACAAACAAAAAACAAACAAACAAACAAGAGAGAACAAACACACACACAAACAAACAAGCAGAGAACAAACAAACAAACAAGCAGAGAACAAACACACAAACAAACAAACAAACCAAGAACAAACACACAAAAAACAAACAAACAAACAAACAATTTGAGAACAAACACACAAAAAACAAACAAACCAGCCGAGAAAAAACACACAAACAATAAACAAGCAGAGAACAAACAAACACACAAACACCAGAGAACAAACACACAAAAAAACAGATAACAAACACACAAACAAACAAGCAGAGAACAAAAACAAACAAGCAGAGAACAAACACACAAACAGGCAGATAACAAACAAACAAACAGAGAACAAACAAACACAAACAAACAAACAAGAGAGAACAAACACACACACAAACAAACAAGCAGAGAACAAACACACAAACAAACAAACAAGAGAGAACAAACACACACACAAACAAACAAGCAGAGAACAAACACACAAACAAAAAAGCAGAGAACAAACACACAAACAAACAAACAAGCAGAGAACAAACAAACAAACAGGCAGAAAACAAACACACAAACAGTTAGATAACAAACAAACAAACAAACAAGCAGAGAACAAACACAAACAAACAAACAAACCGAGAACAAACACACAAAAACAAACAAACCGAGAAAAAACACACAAACAAACAAACAAGCCGAGAACAAACAAACAAACAAACAGAGAACAAACACACAAACAAACAAGCAGAGAACAAACACACAAACAAACCAGCAGAGAACAAACACACAAACAAACAAACAAGCAGAGAACAAACACACAAACAAACAAACAAGAGAGAACAAACACACACACAAACAAACAAGCAGAGAACAAACACACAAACAAACAAACAAAAAAGCAGAGAACAAACACACAAACAAACACACAAACAAACAAACAGAACAAACACACAAACAAACAGAGAACAAATACACACACAAACAAACAAACAAGCAGAGAATAAACAAACGAACAAACAAGCTGAGAACATACATACAAACAAACAAACAAGCCGAACACAAACACTCAAACAAACAAACAAACAAACAAGCAGAGAACAAACACACAAACAAACAAGCAGAGAACAAAAACACAAACAAACAGGCAGATAACAAATAAACAAACAAACAGAGAACAAACACAAACAAACAAACAAACAAACAGAGAACAAAAACACAAACAAACAAACAAGACAGAACAAACACACACAAACAAACAAGCAGAGAACAAACAAACAAGCAGAGAACAAACACACAAACAGGCAGATAACAAACAAACAAACAGAGAACAAACAAACACAAACAAACAAACAAGCCGAGAACAAACACACAAACAAACAAACAAGCAAAGAACAAACACACAAACAAACAAGCAGAGAACAAACACACAAACAAACAAACAAATAGAGAACAAACACACAAACAGGCAGATAACAAACACACAAATAAACAAACAAACAGAGAAAAACATACAAAAAACAAACAAACAAGCCGAGAACAAACACACAAACAAATAAACAAGCAGAGAACAAACACACAAACAAACAAACAGAGAACAAAAACAAACAAGCAGAGAACAAACACACAAACAAAAAACAAACAAACAAACAAGAGAGAACAAACACACACACAAACAAACAAGCAGAGAACAAACAAACAAACAAGCAGAGAACAAACACACAAACAAACAAACAAACCAAGAACAAACACACAAAAAACAAACAAACAAACAAACAATTTGAGAACGAACACACAAAAAACAAACAAACCAGCCGAGAAAAAACACACAAACAATAAACAAGCAGAGAACAAACAAACACACAAACACCAGAGAACAAACACACAAAAAAACAGATAACAAACACACAAACAAACAAGCAGAGAACAAAAACAAACAAGCAGAGAACAAACACACAAACAGGCAGATAACAAACAAACAAACAGAGAACAAACAAACAAACACGCCGAGAACAAACACACAAACAAACACACAAACAAGTCGAGAACAAACACACAAACAAACAAACAAGCAAAGAACAAACACACAAACAAACAAACAGAGAACAAACACACAAACAAACAAACAAGCAGAGAATAAACACACAAACAAACAAATAGAGAACAAACACACAAACACACACAAACAGGCAGATAACAAACACACAAACAAACAAACAAACAGAGAAAAACATACAAAAACCGAGAACAAACACACAAACAAGTAAACAAGCAGAGAACAAACACACAAACAAACAAACAGAACAAAAACAAACAAGCAGAGAACAAACACACAAACAAAAAACAAACAAACAAGAGAGAACAAATACACACACAAACAAACAAGCAGAGAACAAACAAACAAACAAACAAGCAGATAACAAACACACAAACAAACAAGCAGAGAACAAACAAACAAACAAACAAGCAGAGAACAAACACACAAACAAACAAACAAACAGAGAACAAACAAACAAACAAACAAGCAGAGAACAAAAACAAACAAGCAGAGAACAAAAACACAAACAGGCAGATAACAAACAAACAAACAGAGAACAAACAAACACAAACAAACAAACAAGAGAGAACAAACACACACAAACAAACAAGCAGAGAACAAACACACAAACAAACAAACAAGCAGAGAACAAACACACAAACAAGAGAGAACAAACACACACACAAACAAACAAGCAGAGAACAAACACACAAACAAACAAACAAACAAGAGAGAACAAACACACACACAAACAAACAAGCAGAGAACAAACACACAAACAAACAAACAAAAAAGCAGAGAACAAACACACAAACAAACAAACAAGCAGAGAACAAACAAACAAACAGGCAGAAAACAAACACACAAACAGTTAGATAACAAACAAACAAACAAACAAGCAGAGAACAAACACAAACAAACAAACAAACCGAGAACAAACACACAAAAACAAACAAACCGAGAAAAAACACACAAACAAACAAACAAGCCGAGAACAAACACACAAACAAACAAACAAACAAACAGAGAACAAACACACAAACAAACAAGCAGAGAACAAACACACAAACAAACCAGCAGAGAACAAACACACAAACAAACAAACAAGCAGAGAACAAACACACAAACAAACAAACAAGAGAGAACAAACACACACACAAACAAACAAGCAGAGAACAAACACACAAACAAAAAAGCAGAGAACAAACACACAAACAAACACACAAACAAACAAACAGAACAAACACACAAACAAACAGAGAACAAATACACACACAAACAAACAAACAAGCAGAGAATAAACAAACGAACAAACAAGCTGAGAACATACATACAAACAAACAAACAAGCCGAACACAAACACTCAAACAAACAAACAAACAAACAAGCAGAGAACAAACACACAAACAAACAAGCAGAGAACAAAAACACAAACAAACAGGCAGATAACAAATAAACAAACAAACAGAGAACAAACACAAACAAACAAACAAAAAAAACAGAGAACAAAAACACAAACAAACAAACAACACAGAACAAACACACACAAACAAACAAGCAGAGAACAAACAAACAAGCCAAGAACAAACACAAAAACAAACAAACAAGCCGAGAACAAACAAACAAACAAGCGGAGAACAAACAAACAAACAAGCAGAGAACAAACACACAAACAGGCAGATAACAAACAAACAAACAGAGAACAAACAAACACAAACAAACAAACAAGCCGAGAACAAACACACAAACAAACAAACAAGCAAAGAACAAACACACAAACAAACAAGCAGAGAACAAACACACAAACAAACAAACAAATAGAGAACAAACACACAAACAGGCAGATAACAAACACACAAATAAACAAACAAACAGAGAAAAACATACAAAAAACAAACAAACAAGCCGAGAACAAACACACAAACAAATAAACAAGCAGAGAACAAACACACAAACAAACAAACAGAGAACAAAAACAAACAAGCAGAGAACAAACACACAAACAAAAAACAAACAAACAAACAAGAGAGAACAAACACACACACAAACAAACAAGCAGAGAACAAACAAACAAACAAGCAGAGAACAAACACACAAACAAACAAACAAACCAAGAACAAACACACAAAAAACAAACAAACAAACAAACAATTTGAGAACAAACACACAAAAAACAAACAAACCAGCCGAGAAAAAACACACAAACAATAAACAAGCAGAGAACAAACAAACACACAAACACCAGAGAACAAACACACAAAAAACAGATAACAAACACACAAACAAACAAGCAGAGAACAAAAACAAACAAGCAGAGAACAAACACACAAACAGGCAGATAACAAACAAACAAACAGAGAACAAACAAACACGCCGAGAACAAACACACAAACAAACAAACACGCAGAGAACAAACACACAAACAAGTCGAGAACAAACACACAAACAAACAAACAAGCAAAGAACAAACACACAAACAAACAAACAGAGAACAAACACACAAACAAACAAACAAGCAGAGAATAAACACACAAACAAACAAATAGAGAACAAACACACAAACACACACAAACAGGCAGATAACAAACACACAAACAAACAAACAAACAGAGAAAAACATACAAAAACCGAGAACAAACACACAAACAAGTAAACAAGCAGAGAACAAACACACAAACAAACAAACAGAGAACAAAAACAAACAAGCAGAGAACAAACACACAAACAAAAAACAAACAAACAAGAGAGAACAAATACACACACAAACAAACAAGCAGAGAACAAACAAACAAACAAACAAGCAGATAACAAACACACAAACAAACAAGCAGAGAACAAACAAACAAACAAACAAGCAGAGAACAAACACACAAACAAACAAACAAACAGAGAACAAACAAACAAACAAACCAAGAACAAACACACAAAAAACAAACAAACAAACCGAGAACAAACACACGAAAAACAAACAAACCAGCCGACAAAAAACACACAAACAATAAACAAGCAGAGAACAAACACACAAACAAGCAGAGAACAAACACACAAACAAACAAACAAACCGAGAACAAACACACAAACAAACAAACAAGCAGAGAACAAACACACAAACAAACAAACAAGCAGAGAACAAAAACAAACAAGTAGAGAACAAACACACAAACAAACACACAAACAAACAAACAAGCCAAGAACAAACACACAAACAAACAAGCAGAGAACAAACACACAAACAAACAAACAGAGAACAAAAACAAACAAGCAGAGAACAAACACACAAACACACAAACAAGCAGAAAACAAAAACACAAACAAACAAACAAGAGAGAACAAACACACACAAACAAACAAGCAGAGAACAAACAAACAAGCCAAGAACAAACACACAAACAAACAAACAAGCAGAGAACAAGCAGAGAACAAACACACAAACAGGCAGATAACAAACAAATAAACAGAGCACAAACAAACACAAAAACAAACAAACAAACAAGCCGAGAACAAACACACAAACAAACTAACAAGCAGAGAACAAACACACAAACAAACAAACAGAGAACAAACACACAAACAAATAGAGAACAAACACACAAACACACACACACAAACAGGCAGATAACAAACACACAAACAAACAAACAAACAGAGAACAAACATACAAAAAACAAACAAACAAGCCGAGAACAAACACACAAACAAGTAAACAAACAAGAGAGAACAAACACACACACAAACAAACAAGCAGAGAACAAACAAACAAACAAACAACCAAGCAGAGAACAAACACAAAAACAAACAAACACGCCGAGAACAAACAAACAAACAAGCAGAGAGCAAACACACAAACAGAGAACAAACACACAAACAAACAAACAAACAAGCAGAGAACAAACACACAAACAAACAAACAAACAAGAGAGAACAAACACACACAAACAAATAAGCAGAGAACAAACACAAAAACAAACAAACAAGCCGTGAACAAACAAACAAACAAGCAGAGAGCAAACACACAAACAGAGAACAAACACACAAACAAACAAGCAGAGAACAAAAACTAACCAGCAGAGAACAAACAAACAAACAAACAAGCCGAGAACAAACACACAAACAAACAAACAAACAAGCAGAGAACAGACACAAAAACAAGCAGAGAACAAACACACAAACAAGCCGAGAACAAACACACAAACAAACAAACAAGCAGAGAACAAACACACAAACAAACAAACAAGCAGAGAACAAACACACACACAAACAAACAAGTAGAGAACAAACACAAAAACAAACAAACAAGCAGAGAACAAACACACAAACAAACAAATAGAGAACAAACAAACAAACAAACAAACAGAGAACAAACAATCAAACCATCAAACAAACACACAAACAAGCAGAGAACAAACACACACACAAACAAACAAGTAGAGAACAAAAACACATACACAAACAAGCAGAGAACAAACACACAAACAAACAAGCAGAGAAAACACACACACACAAACAAGCAGAGAACAAACAAACAAACAAGTACAGAACAAAAACACATACACAAACAAGCAGAGAACAAACACACAAACAAACAAGCATAGAACAAACACACACACAAACAAGCAGAGAACAAACACACAAACAAACAAGCATAGAACAAACACACACACAAACAAGCAGAGAACAAAAACACATACACAAACAAGCAGAGAACAAACACACAAACAAACAAGCAGAGAACAAACACACACACAAACAAGCAGAGAACAAACAAACAAACAGAGAACAAACAATCAAACAAACACACAAACAAGCAGAGAACAAACACACACACAAACAAACAAGCAGAGAACAAACAAACAAACAAACAAGTAGAGAACAAAAACACATACACAAACAAGCAGAGACCAAACACACACACAAACAAACAAGCAGAGAACAAACAAACAAACAAACAAGTAGAGAACAAAAACACATACACAAACAAGCAGAGAACAAACACACAAACAAACAAGCAGAGAACAAACACACAAACAAACAAGCAGAAAACAAACACACAAACAAACAAACAAACAGAGAACAAACACACACACAAACAAGCAGAGAACAAACACACAAACAAACAAGCAGAGAACAAACACACAAACAAACAAACAGAGAACAAACACACACACAAACAAGCAGAGAACAAACAAACAAACAGAGAACAAACACACAAACAAAAACAAACAGAGAACAAACAAACAAACAAACAAAAAAAACACATTCTGCCGTGACGCTCTGAGGTAGAAGCAGTCCTCTTCAGGTGACCTCCCTGACCAATCACAGTCTGCCCTCTCTGACCCAGGTGCTCTGTTGCCACGGAGACGAGCCGTCTGGGCCCTAATGGACGCTCAGACCCTCATCAGCCTGAGCACACGCACTGACTTCTAACTGCCTGTAATTAACCTGCTGATGGCCCTGTTCAGTTTTCCATCCTGAAACACTCCCAGCAAACACACGTGCGCGCTCACATGCACACACACTCAGCACCTGCACCCCCCTCCTGTCTGCTCAGTTTGCAGTGGAATCAGCTTCAGTATATGCTGCCTCTGACAGACTGAACTTCATCTAAATCTGCTTCCTCTGATTGGTCGATAAGTATGAGTTATCGACCAATCAGTTCCTGAATAAATCTGATGGATTTAATCTGAGCTAATGATTTAATCTGAGCTAATGATTTAATCTGAGCTAATGATTTAACCTTAGCTAATGAACCGATGGATTTAATCTGAGTTTTTTAGGTTTGGATCATCACAGCAGACTGAAAGATAAAACGATGATTCCTGCTGCTCACACTAAGCATTTGCCCCGAGGTTCTTCTGTATTCTAACTGCCCCCCCTCTGTAACTGCCCCCCTTCTGTAACTGCCCCCCCTCTGTAACTGCACCCCCTCTGTAACTGCCCCCTTC
Organism: Odontesthes bonariensis; assembly: GCF_027942865.1. Lineage (NCBI taxonomy): Eukaryota > Metazoa > Chordata > Actinopteri > Atheriniformes > Atherinopsidae > Odontesthes > Odontesthes bonariensis. The sequence continues at coordinate 41,369,886 of NC_134510.1, forward strand.
TGTAACTGCCCCCCTTCTGTAACTGCCCCCTTCTGTAACTGCCCCCTTCTGTAACTGCCCCCTTCTGTAACTGCACCCCCTCTGTAACTGCCCCCTTCTGTAACTGCCCCCTTCTGTAACTGCCCCCTTCTGTAACTGCCCCCCTTCTGTAACTGCCCCCTTCTGTAACTGCCCCCCTCTGTAACTGCACCCCCTCTGTAACTGCCCCCTTCTGTAACTGCCCCCCTTCTGTAACTGCCCCCTTCTGTAACTGCCCCCCTCTGTAACTGCCCCCCCTTCTGTAACTGCCCTCAGGTGTAACCGGGCTGGTCCACCTCGATGAGAACGGGGACCGTGAGACGGACTTCGCTCTGTGGGACCTGACCGACACCAACAGCAGCATCTTCCAGGTGAACTTATTTCTGATTCATTCTGCTGCAAACACATGATCTTTTCTTTAAGATTCACAGGTGATATTATGACATTAACAGGACTGACTGACTGACTCACCCACAGATTACTTAAAAGAACTGTTCATTTCCATCATTAATCTGACTGTGTAGCTGCTGTTGGAGGCTGCATGAAGGAATGAGCCCATCAGAACTGTAAGAGCTGAACTGGACTAAACTGAGCTGACCTGAGCTGAGCTGAGCTGAGCTGAGCTGAGCTGAACTGGACTAAACTGAGCTGACCTGAGCTGAGCTGAGCTGAGCTGAGCTGAACTGAACTGGACTAAACTGAGCTGAACTGAGCTGAGCTGAGCTGAGCTGAGCTGAGCTGAGCTGAACTGGACTAAACTAAACTAAACTGGACTAAACTGAGCTGAACTGAGCTGAGCTGAGCTGAACTGAGCTGAGCTGAGCTGAACTGGACTAAACTGGACTAAACTGAACTGAACTGAACTGAGCTGAACCGAACAGCTGAGCTGAGCTGAACTGGACTAAACTAAACTAAACTGGACTAAACTGAGCTGAACTGAGCTGAACTGAACCGAACAGCTGAGTAAAACTGAGCTGAACTGAACTAAACTGAACTGAGGTGAACTGAACTGAACTGAGCTGAGCTGAGCTGAGCTAAACTAAACTAAACTAAACTAAACTAAACTGAGCTGAGCTGAGCTGGACTGGACTGGACTGGACTGGACTGAGCTGAGCTGAGCTGAACTGGACTAAACTACTGAACTGGACTGAACTGGACTGAACTGAACTGAACTGAACTGAGCTGAACTGAACTGAACTGAACTGAACTGAGCTGAACTGGACTGAACTGAACTGAACTGAGCTGAACTGAACTGAACTGAACTGAGCTGAACTGAGCTGAGCTGAGCTGAACTGAACTGAACTGAACTGGACTGAACTGAGCTGAGCTGAACTGGACTAAACTACTGAACTGAACTGAGCTGAACTGAACTGAGCTGAACTGAGCTGAACGCTGTTGTTGTTGTTGCTGTCAGATCGTGATGGAGTACAACAGCTCCCAGGAGCAGCTGACGGAGGTTCCTGGAACAGCGCTGCACTGGCTGGGCGGAGCTCCTCCTCTGGATGTTCCCGTCTGCGGCTTCAAGAACGACAACCCCGCCTGCCTCACCAGTCAGTACCGAGAACCAGTCAGAAAGAACCAGTCAGTAACAGAAAGAACCAGTCAGTACAGAGAACCAGTCAGAAAGAACCAGACAGAAAGAACCAGTCAGTACAGAGAACCAGTCAGTACCAGAAAGAACCAGTCAGTACCAGAGAACCAGTCAGAAAGAACCAGTCAGTACCAGAAAGAACCAGTCAGTAACAGAGAACCAGTCAGAAAGAACCAGTCAGAAAGAACCAGTCAGTACCAGAAAGAACCAGTCAGAAAGAACCAGTCAGTACCAGAAAGAACCAGTCAGAGTTCAGAGATCAGCAGAAAGAATCAGTCAGAGTTCAGAGATCATCAGAAAGAACCAGTCAGAGTTCAGAGATCAGCAGAAAGAATCAGTTAGAGTTCAGAGATCAGCAGAAAGAACCAGTCAGAGTTCAGAGATCAGCAGAAAGAACCAGTCAGAGTTCAGAGATCAGCAGAAAGAATCAGTCAGGGTTCAGAGATCAGCAGAAAGAACCAGTCAGAGTTCAGAGATCATCAGAAAGAATCAGTCAGAGTTCAGAGATCAGCAGAAAGAACCAGTCAGAGTTCAGAGATCAGCAGAAATAACCAGTCAGAGTTAAGAGATCAGCAGAAAGAACCAGTCAGAGTTCAGAGATCAGCAGAAAGAACCAGTCAGAGTTCAGAGATCAGCAGAAAGAATCAGAGTTCAGAGATCAGCAGAAAGAACCAGTCAGAGTTCAGAGATCAGCAGAAAGAACCAGTCAGAGTTCAGAGATCAGCAGAAAGAACCAGTCAGAGTTCAGAGATCAGCAGAAAGAATCAGTCAGAGTTCAGAGATCAGCAGAAAGAACCAGTCAGAGTTCAGAGATCAGCAGAAAGAACCAGTCAGAGTTCAGAGATCAGCAGAAAGAACCAGTCAGAGTTCAGAGATCAGCAGAAAGAACCAGTCAGAGTTCAGAGATCAGCAGAAAGAACCAGTCAGAGTTCAGAGATCAGCAGAAAGAATCAGTCAGAGTTCAGAGATCAGCAGAAAGAACCAGTCAGAGTTCAGAGATCAGCAGAAAGAATCAGTCAGAATTCAGGAGTTTCACATGAACAGGAAGTAGCTGAAGATGAGAAACATCCAAGTTTAGAATATTGAAACAGGATTTCTGATGATTATAATATAATATAATATATATAATAATATAATATAATATATATAATAATATTATAGCAGCTCTGTTTGTTTGATGCAGACTGACTGACACTCTGCAGCGTTGCTGCCATCTAGTGGTCAGATGGGAGACTGGATTCATATCTGCAGGTTAAGCTCTGGAGCAGAAAACATGAAGATCTTTGTCCTTCATCCGTCCTGAACGCTCTTCTTCATGTTTTCTGTCTTTGATGGTGGATTCAGTCTGATCATGTGATCCTTCGGGATAAATGATCCTCAGAAAGTGTTCCCTCAGAATAAACCAGCCGTCTTCAGGCCTCTGAGAACATGTGTCTTATTCCCACATGTTCTCAGAATAAACTGTTAGATGCTGAGCAGCTTCTGGAAGAACATCGGCCTCTCTAACTGTTTTGTTTCTCTGACAGGGACCATCACCATCCACCAGATGGTCTCCATCGTGGTCTTCTTCATCCTCACCATGACCATGACCGTCACCATCTTCATCTGCAGGTGAGAGCTGCTAATGCTAATGCTAATGCTAATGCTAATGCTAATGCTAATGCTAATGCTAATGCTAATGCTAATGCTGCCTCATGCACCTGATGACTTCCTCACAGGAGCAGGAAGAGGAAGGAATCTGTCTGTCATCTTATTATTTATTATTATTTCTCTGAATTATTTATCTGAATCTGAAGGTTCTCCTCTTTGGCACAAAATCCACTCTATCCAAAACCAACAGCTTCCCACTCACTATTGACAACTATCCTTTCAATCCCATATCAATAACATTACCCGGTCAGCCTACTTCCACCTACGAAGCATCAACCGCCTCCGCCCCTCCCTTACCCCCCACACTGCTGCCATCCTTGTCCACAGCCTCGTCACCTCCCGCCTGGACTGCTGTAACTCTCTCCTCTTTGGCCTCCCTCAAAAATCACTCCATAAACTTCAACTGGTCCAGAACTCAGCTGCCCGCATTATTACAAGAACCCCCCTCTATCCACCACATCACCCCTGTCCTCAAACAGCTCCACTGGCTCCCTGTTCAGTTCCGTATTCAATACAAAGTTCTCCTAGTAACATTCAAGGCCCTTCACAATCTCTCCCCCCCATATCTGTCAGATCTCTTCCATGTTTCCACCCCCTCCCGCTCTCTCAGATCCTCTTCTTCCACACACCTGTCTATCCCCTCCGCCCGTCTCACCACCATGGGCAGCAGAGCATTCAGCCGCTCTGCCCCCCGCCTCTGGAACTCTCTACCACCCCTGCTCAGAAACACAGACACACTCCCCCATTTCAAATCACCTCAAAACTCATCTGTTTAAAACTGCCTATTCCATCTGATACAATTCCCTGCCCCCTTTTTTGTTGTAAATGATTTTCTGTGTTTTATTCATTTTATTGATTTCTGGTGTTTTACTTCTTTTAATATTGATGTGTTTTATTTTGATGTTTTTATCCATATTTTGTAAGGTGACCTTGAGTGTCCAGAAAGGCGCCTCTTTAAAAATAAAATTTATTATTATTATTATTATTATTATTATTATTTATCTGAATTATTTATTTAAATTATTTGTCTGATTATTTACCTGATTATTAGCGGTTATTAGCGGTTATTAGCCGTTAGCTGCTGTCTCACTGAGCCTCTCTGCTGCAGGAGGATGAAGCTGGAGAAGGAGCTGGTGGCTCAGCTTTGGAGGATTTCCTGGGACGACGTCCAGATGAGCAACATGGACAAAGTGCTGCGGAGCGGCAGCAGGATCACGCTGTCGCTGGTGAGCGTCTCACAGGCCGGGCCTCCAGCAGCTCAGCTCTGGGATGTTGCAGGCCCACCTGACCCCCCCCAGACCTTCAGCTGCATCAGGATGCTCCTGGTTTTAACAGCAGCTCTGTGATCGGATGTGTTTCTGTCCTCAGAGAGGCTCAAACTACGGCTCCCTGATGACGGCGGACGGAAACCTGCAGGTCTTTGCAAAGACCGGATACTACAAGGTGAAGGAGCCGGGATGTGTCTGCAGCTTCCTGGTGTTCACAGCATGTTTAAAAGCTAAAAACATGTTCACCTGTTTCTGATTATTTACCATAAAACCTGCGTCAGTCTGTGGGAGGAGCCAGGAAACCGTCCTGTTAGAGTCCAACAGGACGATGAGATGATCACGGTTCTGTAACCTGAAAATAACGTCTGTTGGGTTTGTTCCAGGGAAACATCGTGGCCATCAAATACGCCAACAGGAAGCGAATCGAGCTGAACAGGGACGTCCTCTTTGAGCTCAAACATGTGAGTATCCGATGGTTCCGATGGTTCTGAGGGTTCTACATACTGCATACTACATACTACATACTACATACTACATACTGCATACTGCATACTACATACTACATACTGCATACTACATACTGCATACTGCATACTACATACTGTATACTACATACTGCATACTGCATACTGCATACTACATACTGCATACTGCATACTACATACTGCATACTGCATACTGCATACTACATACTGCATACTACATACTGCATACTGCATACTACATACTGCATACTACATACTGCATACTACATACTGCATACTGCATACTGCATACTGCATACTACATACTGCATACTACATACTGCATACTACATACTGCATACTACATACTGCATACTGCATACTACATACTGCATACTACATACTGCATACTGCATACTACATACTGCATACTGCATACTACATACTACATACTACATACTACATACTGCATACTGCATACTACATACTGCATACTACATACTACATACTGCATACTACATACTACATACTACATACTGCATACTACATACTGCATACTACATACTACATACTGCATACTGCATACTGCATACTGCATACTACATACTGCATACTACATACTGCATACTGCATACTACATACTGCATACTGCATACTACATACTGCATACTACATACTGCATACTGCATACTGCATACTGCATACTACATACTGCATACTGCATACTGCATACTGCATACTACATACTGCATACTGCATACTGCATACTACATACTGCATACTGCATACTGCATACTGCATACTGCATACTGCATACTACATACTGCATACTGCATACTACATACTGCATACTGCATACTACATACTACATACTGCATACTACATACTACATACTACATACTGCATACTGCATACTGCATACTACATACTGCATACTACATACTGCATACTGCATACTACATACTGCATACTACATACTGCATACTACATACTACATACTGCATACTGCATACTACATACTACATACTGCATACTGCATACTACATACTGCATACTACATACTACATACTGCATACTACATACTACATACTGCATACTGCATACTACATACTGCATACTGCATACTACATACTGCATACTGCATACTACATACTACATACTGCATACTACATACTACATACTACATACTGCATACTACATACTGCATACTACAAACTACATGCTGCATACTACATACTACATACTACATATTGCATGCTGCATACTACATACTGCATACTACATACTGCATACTACATACTACATACTGCATACTGCATACTACATACTACATACTGCATACTACATACTACATACTGCATACTACAAACTACATGCTGCATACTACATACTGCATACTACATACTACATACTGCATACTGCATACTACATACTGCATACTACATACTGCATACTACAAACTACATACTACATACTACATACTGCATACTACATACTGCATACTACATGCTGCATACTGCATACTGCATACTACATACTACATACCGCATACTGCATACTGCATACTACATACTGCATAGTGCATACTGCATACTACATACTACATACTGCATACTACATACTACATACTACATACTGCATACTACATACTGCATACTACATACTGCATACTACATACTGCATACTACATACTACATACTGCATACTGCATACTGCATACTACATACTACATACCGCATACTGCATACTGCATACTACATACTGCATACTGCAGACTACATACTGCATACTACATACTGCATACTGCATACTACATACTGCATACTACATACTACATACTGCAAACTGCATACTGCATACTGCATACTACATACTGCATACTACATACTGCATACTGCATACTGCAGACTACATACTGCATACTGCATACTACATACTGCATACTACATACTACATACTGCAAACTGCATACTGCATACTACATACTGCATACTGCATACTGCACACTGCAGACTACATACTGCATACTACATACTGCATACTACATACTGCATACTATATACTGCATACTGCATACTGCATACTACATACTGCATACTACATACTGCATAATACATACTACATACTGCATACTACATACTGCATACTACATACTACCGTACTGCATACTACATACTGCCATACTGCATACTACATACTTCCATACTGCATACTACATACTGCATACTGCATACTTCCATACTGCATACTACATACTTCCATACTGCATACTACATACTGCATACTGCATACTGCATACTACCATACTACAAACTGCATACTACGTACTTCCATACTACATACTACATACTGCATACTACATACTGCATACTGCATACTACATACTGCATACTGCATACTGCATACTACATACTGCATACTGCATACTTCATACTGCATACTACATACTGCATACTACATACTGCATACTATATACTGCATACTGCATACTGCATACTACATACTACATACTGCATACTGCATACTGCATACTGCATACTACATACTGCATACTGCATACTGCATACTACATACTACATACTGCATACTATATACTGCATACTGCATACTGCATACTACATACTACATACTGCATACTACATACTGCATACTGCATACTACATACTGCATACTGCATACTACATACTACATACTGCATACTATATACTGCATACTGCATACTGCATACTACATACTACATACTGCATACTGCATACTGCATACTGCATACTACATACTGGATACTGCATACTGCATACTACATACTGCATACTGCATACTACATACTGCATACTACATACTACATACTGCAAACTGCATACTACATACTACATACTACATACTGCAAACTGCATACTGCATACTGCATACTACATACTGCATACTACATACTGCATACTGCAGACTACATACTGCATACTGCATACTACATACTGCATACTACATACTACATACTGCAAACTGCATACTGCATACTACATACTGCATACTGCATACTGCAGACTACATACTGCATACTACATACTGCATACTACATACTGCATACTATATACTGCATACTGCATACTGCATACTACATACTGCATACTACATACTGCATACTACATACTACCGTACTGCATACTATATACTGCATACTACATACTACCGTACTGCATACTACATACTGCCATACTGCATACTACATACTTCCATACTGCATACTACATACTGCATACTGCATACTTCCATACTGCATACTACATACTGCATACTGCATACTGCATACTACCATACTACAAACTGCATACTACGTACTTCCATACTACATACTACATACTGCATACTACATACTGCATACTGCATACTACATACTGCATACTGCATACTGCATACTACATACTGCATACTGCATACTGCATACTACATACTGCATACTACATACTGCATACTACATACTGCATACTATATACTGCATACTGCATACTGCATACTACATACTGCATACTACATACTGCATACTACATACTGCATACTACATACTGCATACTGCATACTGCATACTACATACTACATACTGCATACTACATACTGCATACTGCATACTGCATACTGCATACTGCATACTGCATACTGCATACTGCATACTGCATACTACATACTGCATACTGCATACTACATACTACATACTGCATACTGCATACTACATACTGCATACTGCATACTGCATACTACATACTGCATACTGCATACTACATACTACATACTACATACTGCATACTACATACTGCATACTACATACTGCATACTACATACTGCATACTACATACTACATACTGCATACTGCATACTGCATACTACATACTGCATACCGCATACTGCATACTGCATACTACATACTGCATACTGCAGACTACATACTGCATACTACATACTGCATACTGCATACTACATACTGCATACTACATACTACATACTGCAAACTGCATACTGCATACTGCATACTACATACTGCATACTACATACTGCATACTGCATACTGCAGACTACATACTGCATACTGCATACTACATACTGCATACTACATACTACATACTGCAAACTGCATACTGCATACTACATACTGCATACTGCATACTGCACACTGCAGACTACATACTGCATACTACATACTGCATACTACATACTGCATACTATATACTGCATACTGCATACTGCATACTGCATACTACATACTGCATACTACATACTGCATACTACATACTACATACTGCATACTACATACTGCATACTACATACTACCGTACTGCATACTACATACTGCCATACTGCATACTACATACTTCCATACTGCATACTACATACTGCATACTGCATACTTCCATACTGCATACTACATACTTCCATACTGCATACTACATACTGCATACTGCATACTGCATACTACCATACTACAAACTGCATACTACGTACTTCCATACTACATACTACATACTGCATACTACATACTGCATACTGCATACTACATACTGCATACTGCATACTGCATACTACATACTGCATACTGCATACTTCATACTGCATACTACATACTGCATACTACATACTGCATACTATATACTGCATACTGCATACTGCATACTACATACTACATACTGCATACTGCATACTGCATACTGCATACTACATACTGCATACTGCATACTGCATACTACATACTACATACTGCATACTATATACTGCATACTGCATACTGCATACTACATACTACATACTGCATACTGCATACTGCATACTGCATACTACATACTGCATACTGCATACTACATACTACATACTGCATACTATATACTGCATACTGCATACTGCATACTACATACTACATACTGCATACTGCATACTGCATACTGCATACTACATACTGGATACTGCATACTGCATACTACATACTGCATACTGCATACTACATACTGCATACTACATACTACATACTGCAAACTGCATACTACATACTACATACTACATACTGCAAACTGCATACTGCATACTGCATACTACATACTGCATACTACATACTGCATACTGCAGACTACATACTGCATACTGCATACTACATACTGCATACTACATACTACATACTGCAAACTGCATACTGCATACTACATACTGCATACTGCATACTGCAGACTACATACTGCATACTACATACTGCATACTACATACTGCATACTATATACTGCATACTGCATACTGCATACTACATACTGCATACTACATACTGCATACTACATACTACCGTACTGCATACTATATACTGCATACTACATACTACCGTACTGCATACTACATACTGCCATACTGCATACTACATACTTCCATACTGCATACTACATACTGCATACTGCATACTTCCATACTGCATACTACATACTTCCATACTGCATACTACATACTGCATACTGCATACTGCATACTACCATACTACAAACTGCATACTACGTACTTCCATACTACATACTACATACTGCATACTACATACTGCATACTGCATACTACATACTGCATACTGCATACTGCATACTACATACTGCATACTGCATACTGCATACTACATACTGCATACTACATACTGCATACTACATACTGCATACTATATACTGCATACTGCATACTGCATACTACATACTGCATACTACATACTGCATACTGCATACTGCATACTACATACTGCATACTACATACTGCATACTGCATACTGCATACTACATACTGCATACTGCATACTACATACTGCATACTGCATACTGCATACTACATACTGCATACTGCATACTACATACTGCATACTGCATACTGCATACTGCATACTGCATACTACATACTGCATACTGCATACTGCATACTACATACTACATACTGCATACTGCATACTACATACTGCATACTGCATACTGCATACTACATACTGCATACTGCATACTGCATACTACATACTGCATACTGCATACTGCATACTGCATACTACATACTGCATACTGCATACTACATACTGCATACTACATACTGCATACTACATACTGCATACTACATACTACATACTGCATACTGCATACTGCATACTACATACTACATACTGCATACTGCATACTACATACTGCATACTACATACTACAAACTGCATACTGCATACTGCATACTACATACTGCATACTACATACTACAAACTGCATACTGCATACTACATACTACATACTGCATACTGCAGTGAAAGCCATTACCATACAATTGGTGCTTTTGTTTTGAAAACAGGAAGTGAACCTACCCTTGTTGTAGCTAGCTTGAAACTGCCGTTTTGAAAGGAAATTGTTTTTGCTGTCCTGGAAAACCTGGAAAACTCTGGACCAGGTACTCCATGTTTTCCAGGCTCCAGGTTTTCCAGGTGCTCCAGGCTTCCTGTGTGACTTTGATGTCTCTGCAGATGCGAGATGTTCAGAACGAGCACCTGACCAGGTTCATCGGGGCGTGCATCGACCCGCCGAACATCTGCATCGTCACAGAGTACTGCCCCCGGGGCAGTCTGCAGGTAGATCCACCTTCTCATTCACCCGCTCCTCCACCTCTCTCCACCTTCTCATCCACCTGTCTCTCCACCTCCTCCACCCGCTCCTCCACGTCTCTCCTCCACCTTCTCCACCTGTCTCTCCACCTTCTTCACCTTCTCCTCCACCTTCTCCACCTGTCTCTCCACCTTCTTCACCTTCTCCTCCACCTTCTCCACCTGTCTCTCCACCTTCTCCACCTTCTTCACCTGTCTCTCCACCTTCTTCACCTTCTCCTCCACCTTCTCCACCTGTCTCTCCACCTTCTTCACCTGTCTCTCCACCTTCTCCTGCACCTGAACTCTTCTCTGTGTCTCAGGACATCCTGGAGAACGACAGCATCACCCTGGAGTGGATGTTCAAATATTCCCTCATCAATGACATCATCAAGGTAACTTCCTGCTGAGTGACAGGTGTTCCTAGGTGTCCCTCACCTGAGTGACAGCTGTCCCTCACCTGAGAGACAGCTGTCCCTAGGTGTTCCTCACTTGAGTGACAGCTGTCCCTAGGTGTCCCTCACCTGAGTGACAGCTGTCTCTAGGTGTTCCTCACCTGAGTGACAAGTGTCCCTAGGTGTCCCTCACCTGAGTGACAGCTGTCCCTAGGTGTTCCTCACCTGAGTGACAGTTGTCCCTAGGTGTCCCTCACCTGAGTGACAGCTGTCCCTCACCTGAGTGACAGCTGTCCCTAGGTGTTCCTCACCTGAGTGACAGTTGTCCCTAGGTGTCCCTCACCTGAGTGACAGTTGTCCCTAGGTGTCCCTCACCTGAGTGACAGCTGTCCCTAGGTGTTCCTCACCTGAGTGACAGGTGTCCCTAGGTGTTCCTCACCTGAGTGACAGCTGTCCCTAGGTGTCCCTCACCTGAGTGACAGCTGTCCCTCACCTGAGTGAAACCTCTCCCTCACCTGCTCTCCCTGCAGGGCGCCGTGTTTCTCCACAACAGCGTCATCTCTTCTCACGGAAAACTCAAGTCGTCCAACTGCGTCGTCGACAACCGCTTCGTCCTGAAGATCACCGACTACGGTCTGTCCAGCTTCCGCTCGCAGAGCGACTCGGGGAGCAACGCCCACGCCTTCTACGCCCGTGAGTTGCTGCCGGCGGACGTTAACCGCTCTTCTTCTTCTTCTCCTTCTGTAGAGTTCCTCTTCTTCTTCTGTAGAGTTCTTCTCCTTCTGTAGAGTTCCTCTTCTTCTTCTGTAGAGTTCTTCTTCTTCTTCTCCTTCTGTAGAGTTCTTCTCCTTCTGTAGAGTTCTTCTTCTTCTTCTCCTTCTCTGGAAGAACAGTAAAACTCTTCCCTAATGATCTGATTTCCTCAGAGAAGCTGTGGATGGCCCCGGAGCTGCTCCGGATGGAGGCTCCTCCCCCTAAGGGAACCCAGAAAGGAGACGTTTACAGCTTCGGTATCATCCTCCAGGAGGTGGCGCTGCGGCGGGGAGCCTTCCACCTGGAGGGGGACCCGCTCAGCCCCAAAGGTAAGACTCAGGGGCCCATATGTGAAGGTTTCACCACAGCTGGATGTCCTGATGTGGCCAGAACAGCTCAGATTTATTCTCTTTCTGTCTTTGGACCATCTGAACCAGTCAGCAGCTCGTCTTTAACCTTCTTTAATGATGTTTTATTCTTTTTATCCGTTTTATCTTCCATCATCTGCTCATCTCTTTCGGTTGAGTCACTTGACTTTCGAACGTCTGCGCTACCTGTCCAGCAGGAGGAACACAATGATGCAGGAATGAATCATTGAGCTGCTTTCTGTCTTCAGTCTTAACCTCCTCCTGTGTTCGGTCTCTAACCCGTTGAACGTCTCCACAGAGATCGTGGACCGGGTGATCCTGGGCGAGTGGCCCTGCCTGAGGCCGACCGTGGACCCGCAGAGCCACACCCCGGAGCTGGGTCAGCTGATGCAGCGCTGCTGGGCCGAGGAGCCGACGGAGAGGCCCGACTTCAACCACATCCGGATGCTGCTGCGCAAACACAACAAGTAAGAGAGGATGTCACAGGTGATGTCACAGGTGATGTCACAGGTCAGGTGATGTCACAGGTGATGTCACAGGTCAGGTGATGTCACAGGTGATGTCACTCGGTGAAGGAGGACGCATTTCTCTCTGTCTCCCCTCCCTCCCTTTTCTGCCCTGCTGCAGCGTGTCTGAGTTTGTTTGTTTTTTTTGTTTTTTTAAATTCAAATATTTATTAATGTTTTAGTTGGTACAAGACAAATACAGTTTCGCAGATCACATGTAGAAGATGAAAAGAAAAAGTCAGTTGGAACCGGGGCTGCCACATGAAAAACCAAGTGTATGCATGTCCAAAAAAAACAAAAAAACATCAAAAAACAAAACAAAAAAAAACAACAAAAAACCATACATCATTAAATACACCTCTCAGGTACCAGTAACAATGTATTCAACACATATTTAACATTTTTTAGGCTTATTTTCCAATCTAATAACTATTTATTGTGATTATATGACCAGAAATGATCCCACACTGATACATATCGTACGAATTCAAGAATTATGGATCTGGTCAGCTGGTCAATTGATCAAAATGCAAAGTTGGGAGAAGGAGAACCCTCATGCCCTGGGACATTCTTCACTGGATACTCTATGGACTCCTGGGGAAGTGGAGGATTGTGTGCTTGTCGATGTTGTCAGTCGAGGATGTTGAAGATTTATACACATTTGGATTTATGATACTTGGTTTCCTGCTGTTTGGAGTTGGAGGATACCTGGCATATCAAGAAATGAAGAAAACGTGGGCAGCAGCGTTTGAGGGGGTCGGCAGAGCAATCAACACTCAGACTGAGTTGCCACGTGAGCAGAATCGGAAGCTGCATGCGACCCTTACACAGGTTCGCAGGCTGGCTGAGGTTCCTGGACTCAGAAGAGAAATGGAATAAATCTGGGAGAAAGCTGATCGCTCGGACCGGGCGGAAAGGTCCTGGAATTTGGCTTTACATTCCACAATTTGGGTGTTTGGATTCACCATGAGACGCACCAGCAAAGACTTCAAGGCAGGCGGAAAAAATGAAGAGTCTGCCTGACCCAAACAATTTTTGTTATCTCAATCTGGCTCCCCTGTGCTGGCCTTGGCTGCCAGCTGCAGCTTCTCCTGGCTGCTATGTAAATAAGATGCTCTGCCTCCCCTTCCCCGGGACTCCTGTGGAAACTGTTTAGGCTGGCTGATAAACTTTCCATCGCATTATCAAGGACAATGGCCTCTGAGACAGTGCTTCATTGACTTACTTGCACACACACACACATGATGAACACACGCAATTCCCACACCTCCTCACCGGTCCCAATGCTTCATGTTGTGTGTATGTTTTGCTGTTTTTGTGCTGAGTTTTTTTTTTCTTGCAATCTCAAACTGTATCCTGGTAAGGGTAAAGTGTGAAATATGATTTTTCTCCTCCTCTCACCTAATGTGGTACCTTTTCTCCTATCTGGCTGCGCTTATCACTGAGCTGCATGCCACGGTCACCCGTGTCCCTTGTTTTGTTTTTATGTTTTCTGTCTGGATGGATCGTACCGGAACTGCTTGTAATTTCCCCCTCAGGGATGAATAAATTAATGAATGTGTGTTCAGGGAGTCCAGAAGCAACATCCTGGATAATCTGCTGTCCCGCATGGAGCAGTACGCCAACAACCTGGAGGAGCTGGTGGAGGAACGGACTCAGGCTTATCATGAGGAGAAGCGCAAGGCCGAGACTCTGCTGTACCAGATACTACCTCAGTAAGTACCTGGCTACCCTTAGCTCCACTGGCTACCTTTAGCTCCACTGGCTACCCTTAGCTCCACTGGCTACCTTTAGCTCCACTGGCTACCCTTAGCTTCAATGGCTACCTTTAGCTCCACTGGCTACCCTTAGCTCCACTGGCTACCCTTAGCTCCAATGGCTACCCTTAGCTCCACTGGCTACCCTTAGCTCCACTGGCTACCTTTAGCTCCAATGGCTACCCTTAGCTCCAATGGCTACCTTTAGCTCCACTGGCTACCCTTAGCTCCACTGGCTACCCTTAGCTCCACTGGCTACCTTTAGCTCCACTGGCTACCCTTAGCTCCAATGGCTACCTTTAGCTCCACTGGCTACCCTTAGCTCCACTGGCTACCCTTAGCTCCACTGGCTACCTTTAGCTCCACTGGCTACCTTTAGCTCCACTGGCTATCTTTAGCTCCACTGGCTACCCTTAGCTCCACTGGCTACCTTTAGCTCAACTGGCTACCCTTAGCTCCACTGGCTACCTTTAGCTCCACTGGCTACCCTTAGCTCCACTGGCTACCTTTAGCTCCACTGGCTACCCTTAGCTCCACTGGCTACCCTTAGCTCCACTGGCTACCTTTAGCTCCACTGGCTACCCTTAGCTCCACTGGCTACCTTTAGCTCCACTGGCTACCCTTAGCTCCACTGGCTACCCTTAGCTCCACTGGCTACCTTTAGCTCCACTGGCTACCTTTAGCTCCACTGGCTACCCTTAGCTCCACAGGCTACCCTTAGCTCCACAGGCTACCTTAAGCTCCACTGGCTACCCTTAGCTCCACTGGCTACCCTTAGCTCCACTGGCTACCCTTAGCTCCACTAACTACCCTTAGCTCCACTGGCTACCCTTAGCTCCACTGGCTCCCCTTAGCTCCACTGGCTACCTTTAGCTCCACTGGCTACCCTTAGCTCCACTAACTACCCTTAGCTCCACTGGCTACCCTTAGCTCCACTGGCTCCCCTTAGCTCCACTGGCTACCCTTAGCTCCACTGGCTACCCTTAGCTCCACTGGCTACCCTTAGCTCCACTGGCTCCCCTTAGCTCCACTGGCTACCCTTAGCTCCACTGGCTACCCTTAGCTCCACTGGCTCCCCTTAGCTCCACTGGCTACCCTTAGCTCCACTGGCTCCCCTTAGCTCCACTGGCTACCCTTAGCTCCACTGGCTCCCCTTAGCTCCACTGGCTACCCTTAGCTCCACTGGCTACCCTTAGCTCCACTGGCTACCCTTAGCTCCACTGGCTACCCTTAGCTCCACTGGCTACCCTTACCCATGCGTCTCTGTGTCTGCAGCCCGGTGGCGGAGCAGCTGAAGCGTGGAGAGACCGTTCAGGCCGAAGCCTTCGACTCGGTGACCATCTACTTCAGCGACATCGTGGGCTTCACCGCCTTATCCGCAGAGAGCACTCCCATGCAGGTGAGCACTCCTGCTGTCTGATGCTGCGAACCCCTCAGAGTTCAGACTGTTTCTGTTCAGGCTGCTTCTGTGTGCAGCTTTCAGAGGGTAAAGGGTGTGTTTCTAACTCCTTTGTGTGTCTGTGTTCAGGTGGTGACCGTGCTCAATGACCTCTACACCTGCTTTGACGCGATCATCGACAACTTTGATGTTTACAAGGTGAGAAAGTTTCACTGTTCGGAAAGAGT
Organism: Odontesthes bonariensis; assembly: GCF_027942865.1. Classification (NCBI taxonomy): domain Eukaryota; kingdom Metazoa; phylum Chordata; class Actinopteri; order Atheriniformes; family Atherinopsidae; genus Odontesthes; species Odontesthes bonariensis. The sequence continues at coordinate 41,386,895 of NC_134510.1, forward strand.
TCCTCCAGCACATTTCCACCAGGGGCAGGTAAAGGACCAGGGGAGATGGCAGGTAAAGGACCAGGGGAGATGGCAGGTAAAGGACCAGGGGAGATGGCAGGTAAAGGATTAGAGGAGATGGCAGGTAAAGGACCAGGGGAGATGGCAGGTAAAGGACCAGAGGAGATGGCAGGTAAAGGACCAGGGGAGATGGCAGGTAAAGGACCAGGGGAGATGGCAGGTAAAGGATTAGAGGAGATGGCAGGTAAAGGACCAGGGGAGATGGCAGGTAAAGGACCAGAGGAGATGGCAGGTAAAGGACCAGGGGAGATGGCAGGTAAAGGACCAGGGGAGATGGCAGGTAAAGGACCAGGGGAGATGGCAGGTAAAGGATTAGAGGAGATGGCAGGTAAAGGACCAGGGGAGATGGCAGGTAAAGGACCAGAGGAGATGGCAGGGAAAGGACCAGAGGAGATGGCAGGTAAAGGACATGGGGAGATGGCAGGTAAAGGACCAGAGGAGATGGCAGGTAAAGGACCAGGGGAGATGGCAGGTAAAGGACCAGAGGAGATGGCAGGTAAAGGACCGGGGGAGATGGCAGGTAAAGGACCAGGGGAGATGGCAGGTAAAGGAGCAGAGGAGATGGCAGGTAAAGGACCAGGGGAGATGGCAGGTAAAGGACCAGGGGAGATGGCAGGTAAAGGACAGGGGGAGATGGCAGGTAAAGGATTAGAGGAGATGGCAGGTAAAGGACCAGGGGAGATGGCAGGTAAAGGACCGGGGGAGATGGCAGGTAAAGGACCGGGGGAGATGGCAGGTAAAGGACCAGGGGAGATGGCAGGTAAAGGAGCAGAGGAGATGGCAGGTAAAGGACCAGGGGAGATGGCAGGTAAAGGAGCAGAGGAGATGGCAGGTAAAGGACCAGGGGAGATGGCAGGTAAAGGACCGGGGGAGATGGCAGGTAAAGGACCAGGGGAGATGGCAGGTAAAGGACCAGGGGAGATGGCAGGTAAAGGAGCAGAGGAGATGGCAGGTAAAGGACCAGGGGAGATGGCAGGTAAAGGAGCAGAGG